>NW_027286995.1:0-162380 GCF_022747635.1 Hetaerina americana | reverse complement strand
AAAGTGGGATTGGGCTAGGTTACACTTCTTGTAGCACCTCTTGTGTTCCTCCGCTCTTGTCCGCACCGCTCGACCACTCTGCCCGATGTACCTCGCACTGCAATCCCCCGCAAACCATTTCATATATCCCACTGTTTTCCAGTGGCTCAACTTTATCTTTAGTTTTGTTTATGAAAATTTTAAGATTTTGTTTGTTATAGAAAGCAATTCTAAATTTGTCTTTCGGGAATAATTTGCTAATTTTTTCGGACGGGACACCATAATAGGGCAATTTTACCCACTTAAGTTTTTCCTTAATAGTTACCCCTGAATTGTAAAGTAGCTGTTGGGCTCTTATGGAGCGTTTCTTGCGGAGCATTTTGTCCACCATTTTTTCTTTGTAGCCATTTGTAGTTGCTATAGATTTGATTTTCATCAATTCCTCGTTAAATTTTCCTATCGAGAGGGGAATATTAAGTAGTCTATTCAGTAGGAAGTGAAATGTGGATAATCACTTCCTACTGAATAGACTACTTAATATTCCCCTCTCGATAAGAAAATTTAACGAGGAATTGATGAAAATCAAATCTATAGCAACTACAAATGGCTACAGTGAAAAAATGGTGGACAAAATGCTCCGTAAGAAACGCTCCATAAGAGCCCAACAGCTACTTTACAATTCAGGGGTAACTATTAAGGAAAAACTTAAGTGGGTAAAATTGCCCTATTATGGTGTCCCGTCCGAAAAAATTAGCAAATTATTCCCGAAAGACAAATTTAGAATTGCTTTCTATAACAAACAAAATCTTAAAATTTTCATAAACAAAACTAAAGATAAAGTTGAGCCACTGGAAAACAGTGGGATATATGAAATGGTTTGCGGGGATTGCAGTGCGAGGTACATCGGGCAGAGTGGTCGAGCGGTGCGGACAAGAGCGGAGGAACACAAGAGGTGCTACAAGAAGTGTAACCTAGCCCAATCCCACTTTGCCAAACACCTGTGGGAGGAAAATCACACCAGCGATTTCATCCCCAAAATACTACATCGGAAGAAAAAGGGAGGAGGATGGACAAGAAGGAAGAGTTGGAGATCGGAGAACAATGAAGAAACATCCTTTACTCAATGACATTCTGTTTGAAAACGTATCACCTCTCCTGGAAGCCTCCCTAGCAATAACAGAAAAACAGAACCAATAACCCCTTCCCCCCAACTCCCATTGACTCCTAACCCGTACCTTTATCCCCATTAGCCATTGACTCAAATTATACTGACCAATGAAATCCCTAGCTTACTAATCCCCTCCCCTTTCCCCTAATTTCCCCTTTCTTAACCCACCTTCCAATCCCCCCCACTCACTAACGCTTTTCCTGGTGTTTCCTACCCTCTCCCACATACTTTCGTACCTACCCCCGTACTCCCCTCCCCGCCCCCTCTTCCCACAACTCCCCCACCCTTTCCAGAAGAGAGTATATATACAATGATTGTGACTTTAAACTTTGTACCTGAGGATGACGCCGTAGCGTCGAAACTAGTCGTACCTGTAATAAATTGGTGGATTGGAACAAAGTGTTTCTTTTTCATTTATTATAAATTGGTGGATTGGAACAAAGTGTTTCTTTTTCATTTATTAAAATGAACTTCCACAAAGTTGACGCTGAAACTATTGAACTAAGTGTGTATTCTTGTTCATTTTCATCAAATAAACAAAATAAAACTCAGAATAAATCCTGAAAGATAAGATATGAGCATAAAAGATGCTTCAGCGCAAGTGTTCATGTTACTAAAAGAGCCTAAATTTCTAAAAATATTGCGAAAAGCAACAATTTTCAGTTTTAGAGTGAATGTTTCAGGTGTATAGAAGGCATTTATTACATTTTTAGAAAATTTCATTTTTCACATTTTTCAATGAAAAGTGCCAATACCCCCCCCTTTGGGTTCTGGGTGAAAATCTCACTCGACTCAAATCAAACAAAAATGTTTCCATGGTGTGTATTGTTGTTCATTTTCATCAAATAAACAAAATTAAACCCAGAATAAATCCTGAAAGACAAGAAATGAGCATAAAAGATGCTTCAGCGCAAGTGTTATTCTTACTATAAGAGCCCAAATTTCTAAAAATATTGCGAAAAACCACAATCTTCTGTTTTAGAGTGAATGTTTGAGGTGTATAGAAGGCATTTATTTCATTTTTAGAAAATTTAATTTTTCACATTTTTCCATGAAAAGTGCCAATACCCCCCTCTTTGGGTTCTAGGTGAAAATCTCACTCGACACAAATCAAACAAAAATGTTTCCATGGTGTGTATTGTTGTTCATTTTCATCAAATAAACAAAATTAAACCCAGAATAAATCCTGAAAAACAAGAAATGAGCAAAAAAGATGCTTCAGCGCAAGTGTTATTCTTTCTATAAGAGCCCAAATTTCTAAAAATATTGCGAAAAAACCACAATCTTCTTTTTTGGGGTGAATGTTTGAGGTGTATAGAAGGCATTTATTTCATTTTTAGAAAATTTAATTTTTCACATTTTTCCATGAAAAGTGCCAATACAATAAAAGTGCCAATAAAAATGCCCCCCCCCCTTTGGGTTCTAGGTGAAAATCTCACTCGACACAAATCAAACAAAAATGTTTCCATGGTGTGTATTGTTGTTCATTTTCATCAAATAAACAAAATTAAACCCAGAATAAATCCTGAAAGACAAGAAATGAGCATAAAAGATCCTTCAGCGCAAGTGTTATTCTTACTATAACAGCCCAAATTTCTAAAAATATTGCGAAAAAACCACAATCTTTATTTTAGAGTGAATGTTTGCGGTGTATAGAAGGCATTTATTACATTTTTAGAAAATTTCATTTTTCGGTTTTTTCCATTAAAAGTGCCAATACCCCCCCCCTTTCGGTTCTGGGTTAAAATCTCACTCGACTCAAATCAAACAAAAATGTTTCCATGGTGTGTATTGTTGTTCATTTTCATCAAATAAACAAAATTAAACCCAGAATAAATCCTGAAAGACAAGAAATGAGCATAAAAGATGCTTCAGCGCAAGTGTTATTCTTACTATAAGAGCCCAAATTTCTAAAAATATTGCGAAAAACCACAATCTTCTGTTTTAGAGTGAATGTTTGAGGTGTATAGAAGGCATTTATTTCATTTTTAGAAAATTTAATTTTTCACATTTTTCCATGAAAAGTGCCAATACCCCCCTCTTTGGGTTCTAGGTGAAAATCTCACTCGACACAAATCAAAAAAAAATGTTTCCATGGTGTGTATTGTTGTTCATTTTCATCAAATAAACAAAATTAAACCCAGAATAAATCCTGAAAAACAAGAAATGAGCAAAAAAGATGCTTCAGCGCAAGTGTTATTCTTTCTATAAGAGCCCAAATTTCTAAAAATATTGCGAAAAACCACAATCTTCTTTTTTGGAGTGAATGTTTGAGGTGTATAGAAGGCATTTATTTCATTTTTAGAAAATTTAATTTTTCACATTTTTCCATGAAAAGTGCCAATACAATAAAAGTGCCAATAAAAATGCCCCCCCCCTTTGGGTTCTAGGTGAAAATCTCACTCGACACAAATCAAACAAAAATGTTTCCATGGTGGGTATTGTTGTTCATTTTCATCAAATAAACAAAATTAAACCCAGAATAAATCCTTAAAGACAAGAAATGAGCATAAAAGATCCATCAGCGCAAGTGTTATTCTTATTATAAGAGCCCAAATTTCTAAAAATATTGCGAAAAACCACAATCTTTATTTTAGAGTGAATGTTTGCGGTGTATAGAAGGCATTTATTTCATTTTTAGAAAATTTAATTTTTCTCATTTCTCCATGAAAAGTGCCAATACCCCCCCCTTAGGGTCCTAGGTGAAAATCTCACTCGACACAAATCAAACAAAAATGTTTCCATGGGGTATATTGTTGTTCATTTTCATCAAATAAACAAAATTAAACCCAGAATAAATCCTGAAAGACAAGAAATGAGCATTAAAGTTGCTTCAGCGCAAGTGTTATTCTTACTATAAGAGCCCAAATTTCTAAAAATATTGCGAAAAACCACAATCATCTTTTTTGGAGTGAATGTTTGAGGTGTATAGAAGGCATTTATTTCATTTTTGTAAAATTTCATTTTTCACATTTTTCCATGAAAAGTGCCAATACCCCCCTTTGGGTTCTAGGTGAAAATGTCACTCGACACAAATCAAACAAAAATGTTTCCATGGTGTGTATTGTTGTTCATTTTCATCAAATAAACAAAATTAAACCCAGAATAAATCCTGAAAAACAAGAAATGAGCATAAAAGATGCTTCAGCGCAAGTGTTATTCTTATTATAAGAGCCCAAATTTCTAAAAATATTGCGAAAAACCACAATCTTCTTTTTTGGAGTGAATGTTTGAGGTGTATAGAAGGCATTTATTTCATTTTTAGAAAATTTAATTTTTCACATTTTTCCATGAAAAGTGCCAATACCCCCCCCCTTTGGGTTCTAGGTGAAAATCTCACTCGACACAAATCAAACAAAAATGTTTCCATGGTGTGTATTCTTGTTCATTTTCATTAAATAAACAAAATAAAACTCAGAATAAATCCTGAAAGATAAGATATGAGCATAAAAGATGCTTCAGCGCAAGTGTTCATGTTACTTAAAGAGCCCAAATTTCTAAAAATATTGCGAAAAGCAACAATTTTCAGTTTTAGAGTGAATGTTTGAGGTGTATAGAAGGCATTTATTACATTTTTAGAAAATTTCATTTTCACATTTTTCCATGAAAAGTGCCAATACCCCCCCCCCCTTTGGGTTCTAGGTGAAAATCTCACTCGACACAAATCAAACAAAAATGTTTCCATGGTGTGTATTCTTGTTCATTTTCATCAAATAAACAAAATAAAACTCAGAATAAATCCTGAAAGATAAGATATGAGCATAAAAGATGCTTCAGCGCAAGTGTTCATGTTACTAAAAGAGCCTAAATTTCTAAAAATATTGCGAAAAGCAACAATTTTCAGTTTTAGAGTGAATGTTTCAGGTGTATATAGGCATTTATTACATTTTTAGAAAATTTCATTTTTCACATTTTTCCATGAAAAGTGCCAATACCCCCCCCTTTGGGTTCTGGGTGAAAATCTCACTCGACTCAAATCAAACAAAAATGTTTCCATGGTGTGTATTGTTGTTCATTTTCATCAAATAAACAAAATTAAACCCAGAATAAATCCTGAAAGACAAGAAATGAGCATAAAAGATGCTTCAGCGCAAGTGTTCATGTTACTAAAAGAGCCCAAATTTCTAAAAATATTGCGAAAAGCAACAATTTTCAGTTTTAGAGTGAATGTTTTAGGTGTATAGAAGGCATTTATTACATTTTTAGAAAATTTCATTTTTCACATTTTTCCATGAAAAGTGCCAATACCCCCCCCTTTGGGTTCTGGGTTAAAATCTCACTCGACTCAAATCAAACAAAAATGTTTCCATGGTGTGTATTGTTGTTCATTTTCATCAAATAAACAAAATTAAACCCAGAATAAATCCTGAAAGACAAGAAATGAGCATAAAAGATGCTTCAGCGCAAGTGTTATTCTTACTATAAGAGCCCAAATTTCTAAAAATATTGCGAAAAACCACAATCTTCTTTTTTAGAGTGAATGTTTGAGGTGTATAGAAGGCATTTATTTCATTTTTAGAAAATTTAATTTTTCACATTTTTCCATGAAAAGTGCCAATACCCCCCCTCTTTGGGTTCTAGGTGAAAATCTCACTCGACACAAATCAAACAAAAATGTTTCCATGGTGTGTATTGTTGTTCATTTTCATCAAATAAACAAAATTAAACCCAGAATAAATCCTGAAAAACAAGAAATGAGCAAAAAAGATGCTTCAGCGCAAGTGTTATTCTTTCTATAAGAGCCCAAATTTCTAAAAATATTGCGAAAAACCACAATCTTCTTTTTTGGGGTGAATGTTTGAGGTGTATAGAAGGCATTTATTTCATTTTTAGAAAATTTAATTTTTCACATTTTTCCATGAAAAGTGCCAATACAATAAAAGTGCCAATAAAAATGCCCCCCCCCCTTTGGGTTCTAGGTGAAAATCTCACTCGACACAAATCAAACAAAAATGTTTCCATGGTGTGTATTGTTGTTCATTTTCATCAAATAAACAAAATTAAACCCAGAATAAATCCTGAAAGACAAGAAATGAGCATAAAAGATCCTTCAGCGCAAGTGTTATTCTTACTATAACAGCCCAAATTTCTAAAAATATTGCGAAAAACCACAATCTTTATTTTAGAGTGAATGTTTGCGGTGTATAGAAGGCATTTATTTCATTTTTAGAAAATTTAATTTTTCTCATTTCTCCATGAAAAGTGCCAATACCCCCCCCTTTTGGGTTCTAGGTGAAAATCTCACTCGACACAAATCAAACAAAAATGTTTCCATGTGGGTATTGTTGTTCATTTTCATCAAATAAACAAAATTAAACCCAGAATAAATCCTGAAAGACAAGAAATGAGCATAAAAGATCCTTCAGCGCAAGTGTTCTTATTATAAGAGCCCAAATTTCTAAAAATATTGCGAAAAACCACAATCTTTATTTTAGAGTGAATGTTTGCGGTGTATAGAAGGCATTTATTTCATTTTTAGAAAATTTAATTTTTCTCATTTCTCCATGAAAAGTGCCAATACCCCCCCCTTAGGGTCCTAGGTGAAAATCTCACTCGACATAAATCAAACAAAAATGTTTCCATGGGGTGTATTGTTGTTCATTTTCATCAAATAAACAAAATTAAACCCAGAATAAATCCTGAAAGACAAGAAATGAGCATTAAAATTGCTTCAGCGCAAGTGTTATTCTTACTATAAGAGCCCAAATTTCTAAAAATATTGCGAAAAACCACAATCTTCTTTTTTGGAGTGAATGTTTGAGGTGTATAGAAGGCATTTATTTCATTTTTAGAAAATTTAATTTTTCACATTTTTCCATGAAAAGTGCCAATACCCCCCTTTGGGTTCTAGGTGAAAATCTCACTCGACACAAATCAAACAAAAATGTTTCCATGGTGTGTATTCTTGTTCATTTTCATCAAATAAAAAAAAAATAAAACTCAGAATATATCCTGAAAGATAAGATATGAGCATAAAAGATGCTTCAGCGCAAGTGTCCATGTTACTAAAAGAGCCAAAATTTCTAAAAATATTGCGAAAAGCAACAATTTTCAGTTTTAGAGTGAATATTTCAGGTGTATAGAAGGCATTTATTACATTTTTAGAAAATTTAATTTTTCACATTTTTCCATGAAAAGTGCCAATACCCCCCCCTTTGGGTTCTAGGTGAAAATCTCACTCGACACAAATGAAACAAAAATGTTTCCATGGGGTGTATTGTTGTTCATTTTCATCAAATAAACAAAATTAAACCAAGAATTAATCCTGAAAAACAAGAAATGAGCATAAAAGATGCTTCAGCGCAAGTGTTATTCTTACTATAAGAGCCCAAATTTCTAAAAATATTGCGAAAAACCACAGTCTTCTTTTTTGGAGTGAATGTTTCAGGTGTATAGAAGGCATTTATTACATTTTTAGAAAATTTCATTTTTCGGTTTTTTCCATTAAAAGTGCCAATACCCCCCCCTTTCGGTTCTGGGTTAAAATCTCACTCGACTCAAATCAAACAAAAATGTTTCCATGGTGTGTATTGTTGTTCATTTTCATCAAATAAACAAAATTAAACCCAGAATAAATCCTGAAAGACAAGAAATGAGCATAAAAGATGCTTCAGCGCAAGTGTTATTCTTACTATAAGAGCCCAAATTTCTAAAAATATTGCGAAAAACCACAATCTTCTGTTTTAGAGTGAATGTTTGAGGTGTATAGAAGGCATTTATTTCATTTTTAGAAAATTTAATTTTTCACATTTTTCCATGAAAAGTGCCAATACCCCCCTCTTTGGGTTCTAGGTGAAAATCTCACTCGACACAAATCAAAAAAAAAATGTTTCCATGGTGTGTATTGTTGTTCATTTTCATCAAATAAACAAAATTAAACCCAGAATAAATCCTGAAAGACAAGAAATGAGCATAAAAGATCCTTCAGCGCAAGTGTTATTCTTACTATAAGAGCCCAAATTTCTAAAAATATTGCGAAAAACCACAATCTTTATTTTAGAGTGAATGTTTGCGGTGTATAGAAGGCATTTATTTCATTTTTAGAAAATTTAATTTTTCTCATTTCTCCATGAAAAGTGCCATAACCCCCCCTTTTGGGTTCTAGGTGAAAATCTCACTCGACACAAATCAAACAAAAATGTTTCCATGGTGGGTATTGTTGTTCATTTTCATCAAATAAACAAAATTAAACCCAGAATAAATCCTTAAAGACAAGAAATGAGCATAAAAGATCCATCAGCGCAAGTGTTATTCTTATTATAAGAGCCCAAATTTCTAAAAATATTGCGAAAAACCACAATCTTTATTTTAGAGTGAATGTTTGCGGTGTATAGAAGGCATTTATTTCATTTTTAGAAAATTTAATTTTTCTCATTTCTCCATGAAAAGTGCCAATACCCCCCCCTTAGGGTCCTAGGTGAAAATCTCACTCGACACAAATCAAACAAAAATGTTTCCATGGGGTATATTGTTGTTCATTTTCATCAAATAAACAAAATTAAACCCAGAATAAATCCTGAAAGACAAGAAATGAGCATTAAAGTTGCTTCAGCGCAAGTGTTATTCTTACTATAAGAGCCCAAATTTCTAAAAATATTGCGAAAAACCACAATCATCTTTTTTGGAGTGAATGTTTGAGGTGTATAGAAGGCATTTATTTCATTTTTGTAAAATTTCATTTTTCACATTTTTCCATGAAAAGTGCCAATACCCCCCCCCTTTGGGTTCTAGGTGAAAATGTCACTCGACACAAATCAAACAAAAATGTTTCCATGGTGTGTATTGTTGTTCATTTTCATCAAATAAACAAAATTAAACCCAGAATAAATCCTGAAAAACAAGAAATGAGCATAAAAGATGCTTCAGCGCAAGTGTTATTCTTATTATAAGAGCCCAAATTTCTAAAATATTGCGAAAAACCACAATCTTCTTTTTTGGAGAGTGAATGTTTGAGGTGTATAGAAGGCATTTATTTCATTTTTAGAAAATTTAATTTTTCACATTTTTCCATGAAAAGTGCCAATACCCCCCCCCTTTGGGTTCTAGGTGAAAATCTCACTCGACACAAATCAAACAAAAATGTTTCCATGGTGTGTATTCTTGTTCATTTTCATTAAATAAACAAAATAAAACTCAGAATAAATCCTGAAAGATAAGATATGAGCATAAAAGATGCTTCAGCGCAAGTGTTCATGTTACTTAAAGAGCCCAAATTTCTAAAAATATTGCGAAAAGCAACAATTTTCAGTTTTAGAGTGAATGTTTGAGGTGTATAGAAGGCATTTATTACATTTTTAGAAAATTTCATTTTTCACATTTTTCCATGAAAAGTGCCAATACCCCCCCCCCCTTTGGGTTCTAGGTGAAAATCTCACTCGACACAAATCAAACAAAAATGTTTCCATGGTGTGTATTCTTGTTCATTTTCATCAAATAAACAAAATAAAACTCAGAATAAATCCTGAAAGATAAGATATGAGCATAAAAGATGCTTCAGCGCAAGTGTTCATGTTACTAAAAGAGCCTAAATTTCTAAAAATATTGCGAAAAGCAACAATTTTCAGTTTTAGAGTGAATGTTTCAGGTGTATATAGGCATTTATTACATTTTTAGAAAATTTCATTTTTCACATTTTTCCATGAAAAGTGCCAATACCCCCCCCTTTGGGTTCTGGGTGAAAATCTCACTCGACTCAAATCAAACAAAAATGTTTCCATGGTGTGTATTGTTGTTCATTTTCATCAAATAAACAAAATTAAACCCAGAATAAATCCTGAAAGACAAGAAATGAGCATAAAAGATGCTTCAGCGCAAGTGTTCTTGTTACTAAAAGAGCCCAAATTTCTAAAAATATTGCGAAAAGCAACAATTTTCAGTTTTAAAGTGAATGTTTTAGGTGTATAGAAGGCATTTATTACATTTTTAGAAAATTTCATTTTTCACATTTTTTCATGAAAAGTGCCAATACCCCCCCCTTTGGGTTCTGGGTTAAAATCTCACTCGACTCAAATCAAACAAAAATGTTTCCATGGTGTGTATTGTTGTTCATTTTCATCAAATAAACAAAATTAAACCCAGAATAAATCCTGAAAGACAAGAAATGAGCATAAAAGATGCTTCAGCGCAAGTGTTATTCTTACTATAAGAGCCCAAATTTCTAAAAATATTGCGAAAAACCACAATCTTCTTTTTTAGAGTGAATGTTTGAGGTGTATAGAAGGCATTTATTTCATTTTTAGAAAATTTAATTTTTCACATTTTTCCATGAAAAGTGCCAATACCCCCCTCTTTGGGTTCTAGGTGAAAATCTCACTCGACACAAATCAAACAAAAATGTTTCCATGGTGTGTATTGTTGTTCATTTTCATCAAATAAACAAAATTAAACCCAGAATAAATCCTGAAAGATAAGATATGAGCATAAAAGATGCTTCAGCGCAAGTGTTATTCTTATTATAAGAGCCCAAATTTCTAAAAATATTGCGAAAAAACCACAATCTTCTTTTTTGGAGTGAATGTTTGAGGTGTATAGAAGGCATTTATTTCATTTTTAGAAAATTTAATTTTTCACATTTTTCCATGAAAAGTGCCAATACCCCCCCCCTTTGGGTTCTAGGTGAAAATCTCACTCGACACAAATCAAACAAAAATGTTTCCATGGTGTGTATTCTTGTTCATTTTCATCAAATAAACAAAATAAAACTCAGAATAAATCCTGAAAGATAAGATATGAGCATAAAAGATGCTTCAGCGCAAGTGTTCATGTTACTAAAAGAGCCTAAATTTCTAAAAATATTGCGAAAAGCAACAATTTTCAGTTTTAGAGTGAATGTTTCAGGTGTATATAGGCATTTATTACATTTTTAGAAAATTTCATTTTTCACATTTTTCCATGAAAAGTGCCAATACCCCCCCCTTTGGGTTCTGGGTGAAAATCTCACTCGACTCAAATCAAACAAAAATGTTTCCATGGTGTGTATTGTTGTTCATTTTCATCAAATAAACAAAATTAAACCCAGAATAAATCCTGAAAGACAAGAAATGAGCATAAAAGATGCTTCAGCGCAAGTGTTCATGTTACTAAAAGAGCCCAAATTTCTAAAAATATTGCGAAAAGCAACAATTTTCAGTTTTAGAGTGAATGTTTTAGGTGTATAGAAGGCATTTATTACATTTTTAGAAAATTTCATTTTTCACATTTTTCCATGAAAAGTGCCAATACCCCCCCCCTTTGGGTTCTGGATTAAAATCTCACTCGACTCAAATCAAACAAAAATGTTTCCATGGTGTGTATTGTTGTTCATTTTCATCAAATAAACAAAATTAAACCCAGAATAAATCCTGAAAGACAAGAAATGAGCATAAAAGATGCTTCAGCGCAAGTGTTATTCTTACTATAAGAGCCCAAATTTCTAAAAATATTGCGAAAAACCACAATCTTCTTTTTTAGAGTGAATGTTTGAGTTGTATAGAAGGCATTTATTTCATTTTTAGAAAATTTAATTTTTCACATTTTTCCATGAAAAGTGCCAATACCCCCCTCTTTGGGTTCTAGGTGAAAATCTCACTCGACACAAATCAAACAAAAATGTTTCCATGGTGTGTATTGTTGTTCATTTTCATCAAATAAACAAAATTAAACCCAGAATAAATCCTGAAAAACAAGAAATGAGCAAAAAAGATGCTTCAGCGCAAGTGTTATTCTTTCTATAAGAGCCCAAATTTCTAAAAATATTGCGAAAAACCACAATCTTCTTTTTTGGGGTGAATGTTTGAGGTGTATAGAAGGCATTTATTTCATTTTTAGAAAATTTAATTTTTCACATTTTTCCATGAAAAGTGCCAATACCCCCCCCCTTTGGGTTCTAGGTGAAAATCTCACTCGACACAAATCAAACAAAAATGTTTCCATGGTGTGTATTCTTGTTCATTTTTATTAAATAAACAAAATAAAACTCAGAATAAATCCTGAAAGATAAGATATGAGCATAAAAGATGCTTCAGCGCAAGTGTTCATGTTACTTAAAGAGCCCAAATTTCTAAAAATATTGCGAAAAGCAACAATTTTCAGTTTTAGAGTGAATGTTTGAGGTGTATAGAAGGCATTTATTACATTTTTAGAAAATTTCATTTTTCACATTTTTCCATGAAAAGTGCCAATACCCCCCCCCCCTTTGGGTTCTAGGTGAAAATCTCACTCGACACAAATCAAACAAAAATGTTTCCATGGTGTGTATTCTTGTTCATTTTCATCAAATAAACAAAATAAAACTCAGAATAAATCCTGAAAGATAAGATATGAGCATAAAAGATGCTTCAGCGCAAGTGTTCATGTTACTAAAAGAGCCTAAATTTCTAAAAATATTGCGAAAAGCAACAATTTTCAGTTTTAGAGTGAATGTTTCAGGTGTATATAGGCATTTATTACATTTTTAGAAAATTTCATTTTTCACATTTTTCCATGAAAAGTGCCAATACCCCCCCCTTTGGGTTCTGGGTGAAAATCTCACTCGACTCAAATCAAACAAAAATGTTTCCATGGTGTGTATTGTTGTTCATTTTCATCAAATAAACAAAATTAAACCCAGAATAAATCCTGAAAGACAAGAAATGAGCATAAAAGATGCTTCAGCGCAAGTGTTCATGTTACTAAAAGAGCCCAAATTTCTAAAAATATTGCGAAAAGCAACAATTTTCAGTTTTAGAGTGAATGTTTTAGGTGTATAGAAGGCATTTATTACATTTTTAGAAAATTTCATTTTTCACATTTTTCCATGAAAAGTGCCAATACCCCCCCCTTTGGGTTCTGGATTAAAATCTCACTCGACTCAAATCAAACAAAAATGTTTCCATGGTGTGTATTGTTGTTCATTTTCATCAAATAAACAAAATTAAACCCAGAATAAATCCTGAAAGACAAGAAATGAGCATAAAAGATGCTTCAGCGCAAGTGTTATTCTTACTATAAGAGCCCAAATTTCTAAAAATATTGCGAAAAACCACAATCTTCTTTTTTAGAGTGAATGTTTGAGTTGTATAGAAGGCATTTATTTCATTTTTAGAAAATTTAATTTTTCACATTTTTCCATGAAAAGTGCCAATACCCCCCTCTTTGGGTTCTAGGTGAAAATCTCACTCGACACAAATCAAACAAAAATGTTTCCATGGTGTGTATTGTTGTTCATTTTCATCAAATAAACAAAATTAAACCCAGAATAAATCCTGAAAAACAAGAAATGAGCAAAAAAGATGCTTCAGCGCAAGTGTTATTCTTTCTATAAGAGCCCAAATTTCTAAAAATATTGCGAAAAACCACAATCTTCTTTTTTGGGGTGAATGTTTGAGGTGTATAGAAGGCATTTATTTCATTTTTAGAAAATTTAATTTTTCACATTTTTCCATGAAAAGTGCCAATACAATAAAAGTGCCAATAAAAATGCCCCCCCCCCCTTTGGGTTCTAGGTGAAAATCTCACTCGACACAAATCAAACAAAAATGTTTCCATGGTGTGTATTGTTGTTCATTTTCATCAAATAAACAAAATTAAACCCAGAATAAATCCTGAAAGACAAGAAATGAGCATAAAAGATCCTTCAGCGCAAGTGTTATTCTTACTATAACAGCCCAAATTTCTAAAAATATTGCGAAAAACCACAATCTTTATTTTAGAGTGAATGTTTGCGGTGTATAGAAGGCATTTATTTCATTTTTAGAAAATTTAATTTTTCTCATTTCTCCATGAAAAGTGCCAATACCCCCCCTTTTGGGTTCTAGGTGAAAATCTCACTCGACACAAATCAAACAAAAATGTTTCCATGTGGGTATTGTTGTTCATTTTCATCAAATAAACAAAATTAAACCCAGAATAAATCCTGAAAGACAAGAAATGAGCATAAAAGATCCTTCAGCGCAAGTGTTCTTATTATAAGAGCCCAAATTTCTAAAAATATTGCGAAAAACCACAATCTTTATTTTAGAGTGAATGTTTGCGGTGTATAGAAGGCATTTATTTCATTTTTAGAAAATTTAATTTTTCTCATTTCTCCATGAAAAGTGCCAATACCCCCCCCTTAGGGTCCTAGGTGAAAATCTCACTCGACATAAATCAAACAAAAATGTTTCCATGGGGTGTATTGTTGTTCATTTTCATCAAATAAACAAAATTAAACCCAGAATAAATCCTGAAAGACAAGAAATGAGCATTAAAGTTGCTTCAGCGCAAGTGTTATTCTTACTATAAGAGCCCAAATTTCTAAAAATATTGCGAAAAACCACAATCTTCTTTTTTGGAGTGAATGTTTGAGGTGTATAGAAGGCATTTATTTCATTTTTAGAAAATTTAATTTTTCACATTTTTCCATGAAAAGTGCCAATACCCCCCTTTGGGTTCTAGGTGAAAATCTCACTCGACACAAATCAAACAAAAATGTTTCCATGGTGTGTATTCTTGTTCATTTTCATCAAATAAAAAAAAAATAAAACTCAGAATATATCCTGAAAGATAAGATATGAGCATAAAAGATGCTTCAGCGCAAGTGTCCATGTTACTAAAAGAGCCAAAATTTCTAAAAATATTGCGAAAAGCAACAATTTTCAGTTTTAGAGTGAATATTTCAGGTGTATAGAAGGCATTTATTACATTTTTAGAAAATTTAATTTTTCACATTTTTCCATGAAAAGTGCCAATACCCCCCCCTTTGGGTTCTAGGTGAAAATCTCACTCGACACAAATGAAACAAAAATGTTTCCATGGGGTGTATTGTTGTTCATTTTCATCAAATAAACAAAATTAAACCAAGAATTAATCCTGAAAAACAAGAAATGAGCATAAAAGATGCTTCAGCGCAAGTGTTATTCTTACTATAAGAGCCCAAATTTCTAAAAATATTGCGAAAAACCACAGTCTTCTTTTTTGGAGTGAATGTTTCAGGTGTATAGAAGGCATTTATTACATTTTTAGAAAATTTCATTTTTCGGTTTTTTCCATTAAAAGTGCCAATACCCCCCCCTTTCGGTTCTGGGTTAAAATCTCACTCGACTCAAATCAAACAAAAATGTTTCCATGGTGTGTATTGTTGTTCATTTTCATCAAATAAACAAAATTAAACCCAGAATAAATCCTGAAAGACAAGAAATGAGCATAAAAGATGCTTCAGCGCAAGTGTTATTCTTACTATAAGAGCCCAAATTTCTAAAAATATTGCGAAAAACCACAATCTTCTGTTTTAGAGTGAATGTTTGAGGTGTATAGAAGGCATTTATTTCATTTTTAGAAAATTTAATTTTTCACATTTTTCCATGAAAAGTGCCAATACCCCCCTCTTTGGGTTCTAGGTGAAAATCTCACTCGACACAAATCAAAAAAAAATGTTTCCATGGTGTGTATTGTTGTTCATTTTCATCAAATAAACAAAATTAAACCCAGAATAAATCCTGAAAAACAAGAAATGAGCAAAAAAGATGCTTCAGCGCAAGTGTTATTCTTTCTATAAGAGCCCAAATTTCTAAAAATATTGCGAAAAACCACAATCTTCTTTTTTGGAGTGAATGTTTGAGGTGTATAGAAGGCATTTATTTCATTTTTAGAAAATTTAATTTTTCACATTTTTCCATGAAAAGTGCCAATACAATAAAAGTGCCAATAAAAATGCCCCCCCCTTTGGGTTCTAGGTGAAAATCTCACTCGACACAAATCAAACAAAAATGTTTCCATGGTGTGTATTGTTGTTCATTTTCATCAAATAAACAAAATTAAACCCAGAATAAATCCTGAAAGACAAGAAATGAGCATAAAAGATCCTTCAGCGCAAGTGTTATTCTTACTATAAGAGCCCAAATTTCTAAAAATATTGCGAAAAACCACAATCTTTATTTTAGAGTGAATGTTTGCGGTGTATAGAAGGCATTTATTTCATTTTTAGAAAATTTAATTTTTCTCATTTCTCCATGAAAAGTGCCATAACCCCCCCTTTTGGGTTCTAGGTGAAAATCTCACTCGACACAAATCAAACAAAAATGTTTCCATGGTGGGTATTGTTGTTCATTTTCATCAAATAAACAAAATTAAACCCAGAATAAATCCTTAAAGACAAGAAATGAGCATAAAAGATCCATCAGCGCAAGTGTTATTCTTATTATAAGAGCCCAAATTTCTAAAAATATTGCGAAAAACCACAATCTTTATTTTAGAGTGAATGTTTGCGGTGTATAGAAGGCATTTATTTCATTTTTAGAAAATTTAATTTTTCTCATTTCTCCATGAAAAGTGCCAATACCCCCCCCTTAGGGTCCTAGGTGAAAATCTCACTCGACACAAATCAAACAAAAATGTTTCCATGGGGTATATTGTTGTTCATTTTCATCAAATAAACAAAATTAAACCCAGAATAAATCCTGAAAGACAAGAAATGAGCATTAAAGTTGCTTCAGCGCAAGTGTTATTCTTACTATAAGAGCCCAAATTTCTAAAAATATTGCGAAAAACCACAATCTTCTTTTTTGGAGTGAATGTTTGAGGTGTATAGAAGGCATTTATTTCATTTTTGTAAAATTTCATTTTTCACATTTTTCCATGAAAAGTGCCAATACCCCCCCCCCCTTTGGGTTCTAGGTGAAAATGTCACTCGACACAAATCAAACAAAAATGTTTCCATGGTGTGTATTGTTGTTCATTTTCATCAAATAAACAAAATTAAACCCAGAATAAATCCTGAAAAACAAGAAATGAGCATAAAAGATGCTTCAGCGCAAGTGTTATTCTTACTATAAGAGCCCAAATTTCTAAAAATATTGCGAAAAACCACAATCTTCTTTTTTGGAGTGAATGTTTGAGGTGTATAGAAGGCATTTATTTCATTTTTAGAAAATTTAATTTTTCACATTTTTCCATGAAAAGTGCCAATACCCCCCCCTTTGGGTTCTAGGTGAAAATCTCACTCGACACAAATCAAACAAAAATGTTTCCATGGTGTGTATTCTTGTTCATTTTCATTAAATAAACAAAATAAAACTCAGAATAAATCCTGAAAGATAAGATATGAGCATAAAAGATGCTTCAGCGCAAGTGTTCATGTTACTAAAAGAGCCCAAATTTCTAAAAATATTGCGAAAAGCAACAATTTTCAGTTTTAGAGTGAATGTTTGAGGTGTATAGAAGGCATTTATTACATTTTTAGAAAATTTCATTTTTCACATTTTTCCATGAAAAGTGCCAATACCCCCCCCCCCTTTGGGTTCTAGGTGAAAATCTCACTCGACACAAATCAAACAAAAATGTTTCCATGGTGTGTATTCTTGTTCATTTTCATCAAATAAACAAAATAAAACTCAGAATAAATCCTGAAAGATAAGATATGAGCATAAAAGATGCTTCAGCGCAAGTGTTCATGTTACTAAAAGAGCCTAAATTTCTAAAAATATTGCGAAAAGCAACAATTTTCAGTTTTAGAGTGAATGTTTCAGGTGTATAGAAGGCATTTATTACATTTTTAGAAAATTTCATTTTTCACATTTTTCCATGAAAAGTGCCAATACCCCCCCCTTTGGGTTCTGGGTGAAAATCTCACTCGACTCAAATCAAACAAAAATGTTTCCATGGTGTGTATTGTTGTTCATTTTCATCAAATAAACAAAATTAAACCCAGAATAAATCCTGAAAGACAAGAAATGAGCATAAAAGATGCTTCAGCGCAAGTGTTCATGTTACTAAAAGAGCCCAAATTTCTAAAAATATTGCGAAAAGCAACAATTTTCAGTTTTAGAGTGAATGTTTTAGGTGTATAGAAGGCATTTATTACATTTTTAGAAAATTTCATTTTTCACATTTTTCCATGAAAAGTGCCAATACCCCCCCCTTTGGGTTCTGGGTTAAAATCTCACTCGACTCAAATCAAACAAAAATGTTTCCATGGTGTGTATTGTTGTTCATTTTCATCAAATAAACAAAATTAAACCCAGAATAAATCCTGAAAGACAAGAAATGAGCATAAAAGATGCTTCAGCGCAAGTGTTATTCTTACTATAAGAGCCCAAATTTCTAAAAATATTGCGAAAAACCACAATCTTCTTTTTTAGAGTGAATGTTTGAGGTGTATAGAAGGCATTTATTTCATTTTTAGAAAATTTAATTTTTCACATTTTTCCATGAAAAGTGCCAATACCCCCCTCTTTGGGTTCTAGGTGAAAATCTCACTCGACACAAATCAAACAAAAATGTTTCCATGGTGTGTATTGTTGTTCATTTTCATCAAATAAACAAAATTAAACCCAGAATAAATCCTGAAAAACAAGAAATGAGCAAAAAAGATGCTTCAGCGCAAGTGTTATTCTTTCTATAAGAGCCCAAATTTCTAAAAATATTGCGAAAAACCACAATCTTCTTTTTTGGGGTGAATGTTTGAGGTGTATAGAAGGCATTTATTTCATTTTTAGAAAATTTAATTTTTCACATTTTTCCATGAAAAGTGCCAATACAATAAAAGTGCCAATAAAAATGCCCCCCCCCCTTTGGGTTCTAGGTGAAAATCTCACTCGACACAAATCAAACAAAAATGTTTCCATGGTGTGTATTGTTGTTCATTTTCATCAAATAAACAAAATTAAACCCAGAATAAATCCTGAAAGACAAGAAATGAGCATAAAAGATCCTTCAGCGCAAGTGTTATTCTTACTATAACAGCCCAAATTTCTAAAAATATTGCGAAAAACCACAATCTTTATTTTAGAGTGAATGTTTGCGGTGTATAGAAGGCATTTATTTCATTTTTAGAAAATTTAATTTTTCTCATTTCTCCATGAAAAGTGCCAATACCCCCCCTTTTGGGTTCTAGGTGAAAATCTCACTCGACACAAATCAAACAAAAATGTTTCCATGGTGGGTATTGTTGTTCATTTTCATCAAATAAACAAAATTAAACCCAGAATAAATCCTGAAAGACAAGAATTGAGCATAAAAGATCCTTCAGCGCAAGTGTTATTCTTATTATAAGAGCCCAAATTTCTAAAAATATTGCGAAAAACCACAATCTTTATTTTAGAGTGAATGTTTGCGGTGTATAGAAGGCATTTATTTCATTTTTAGAAAATTTAATTTTTCTCATTTCTCCATGAAAAGTGCCAATACCCCCCCCTTAGGGTCCTAGGTGAAAATCTCACTCGACATAAATCAAACAAAAATGTTTCCATGGGGTGTATTGTTGTTCATTTTCATCAAATAAACAAAATTAAACCCAGAATAAATCCTGAAAGACAAGAAATGAGCATTAAAGTTGCTTCAGCGCAAGTGTTATTCTTACTATAAGAGCCCAAATTTCTAAAAATATTGCGAAAAACCACAATCTTCTTTTTTGGAGTGAATGTTTGAGGTGTATAGAAGGCATTTATTTCATTTTTAGAAAATTTAATTTTTCACATTTTTCCATGAAAAGTGCCAATACCCCCCCCTTTGGGTTCTAGGTGAAAATCTTACTCGAAACAAATCAAACAAAAATGTTTCCATGGTGTGTATTGTTGTTCATTTTCATCAAATAAACAAAATTAAACCCAGAATAAATCCTGCAGGACAAGAAATGAGCATAAAAGATGCTTCAGCGCAAGTGTTAATGTTACTAAAAGAGCCCAAATTTCTAAAAATATTGCGAAAAACCATAATCTTCTGTTTTAGAGTGAATGTTTGAGGTGTATAGAATGCATTTATTTCATTTTTAGAAAATTTAATTTTTCTCTTTTTTTTATGAAAAGTGCCAATACCCTCCCTTTGGGTTCTAGGTGAAAATCTCACTCGACACAAATCATACAAAAATGTTTCCATGGTGTGTATTGTTGTTCATTTTCATCAAATAAACAAAATTAAACCCAGAATAAATCCTGAAAGACAAGAAATGAGCATAAAAGATGCTTCAGCGCAAGGGTTATTCTTACTATAAGAGCCCAAATTTCTAAAAATATTGCGAAAAATCACAATCTTCTTTTTTGGAGTGAATGTTTGAGGTGTATAGAAGGCATTTATTTCATTTTTAGAAAATTTAATTTTTCACATTTTTCCATGAAAAGTGCCAATACCCCCCCCTTTGGGTTCTAGGTGAAAATCTCACTCGACACAAATCAAACAAAAATGTCTCCATGGTGTGTATTCTTGTTCATTTTCATCAAATAAACAAAATTAAACCCAGAATAAATCCTGAAAAACAAGAAATGAGCATAAAAGATGCTTCAGCGCAAGTGTTATTCTTACTATAAGAGCCCAAATTTCTAAAAATATTGCGAAAAACCACAATCTTCTTTTTTGGAGTGAATGTTTGAGGTGTATAGAAGGCATTTATTTCATTTTTAGAAAATTTAATTTTTCACATTTTTCCATGAAAAGTGCCAATACCCCCCCCTTTGGGTTCTAGGTGAAAATCTCACTCGACACAAATCAAACAAAAATGTTTCCATGGTGTGCATTCTTGTTCATTTTCATCAAATAAACAAAATTAAACCCAGAATAAATCCTGAAAAACAAGAAATGAGCATAAAAGATGCTTCAGCGCAAGTGTTAATGTTACTAAAAGAGCCCAAATTTCTAAAAATATTGCGAAAAACCACAATCTTCTTTTTTGGGGTGAATGTTTGAGGTGTATAGAAGGCATTTATTTCATTTTTAGAAAATTTAATTTTTCACATTTTTCCGTGAAAAGTGCCAATACCCCCCCCTTTGGGTTCTAGGTGAAAATCTCACTCGACACAAATCAAACAAAAATGTTTCCATGGTGTGTATTCTTGTTCATTTTCATCAAATAAACAAAATTAAATCCAGAATAAATCCTGAAAAACAAGAAATGAGCATAAAAGATGCTTCAGCGCAAGTGTTATTCTTACTATAAGAGCCCAAATTTCTAAAAATATTGCGAAAAACCACAATCTTCTTTTTTTTAGTGAATGTTTGAAGTGTATAGAGGGCATTTATTTCATTTTTTAAAAATTTAATTTTTCACATTTTTCCATGAAAAGTGCCAATACCCCCCCTTTGGGTTCTAGGTGAAAATGTCACTCGGCACAAATCAAACAAAAATGTTTCCATGGTGTGTATTGTTGTTCATTTTCATCAAATAAACAAAATTAAACCCAGAATAAATCCTGAAAGACAAGAAATGAGCATAAAAGATGCTTCAGCGCAAGTGTTAATGTTACTATAAGAGCCAAATTTCTAAAAATATTGCGAAAAGCAACAATTTTCATTTTCAGAGTAAATGTTTGAGGTGTATAGAAGGCATTTATTTCATTTTTAGAAAATTTAATTTTTCACATTTTTCCGTGAAGAGTGCCAATACCCCCCCCTTTGGGTTCTAGGTGAAAATCTCACTCGACACAAATCAAACAAAAATGTTTCCATGGTGTGTATTGTTTTTTATTTTCATCAAATAAACAAAATTAAACCCAGAATAAATCCTGAAAGACAAGAAATGAGCATAAAAGATGCTTCAGCGCAAGTGTTATTCTTACTATAAGAGCCCATATTTCTAAAAATATTGCGAAAAACCACAATCTTCTGTTTTAGAGTGAATGTTTGTGGTGTATAGAAGGCATTTATTACATTTTTAGAAAATTTCATTTTTCACATTTTTCCATGAAAAGTGCCAATACCCCCCCCTTTGGGTTCTAGGTGAAAATCTCACTCAACACAAATCAAACAAAAATGTTTCCATGGTGTGTATTGTTGTTCATTTTCATCAAATAAACAAAATTAAACCCAGAATAAATCCTGAAAGACAAGAAATGAGCATTAAAGATGCTTCAGCGCAAGTGTTAATGTTACTATAAGAGCCAAATTTCTAAAAATATTGCGAAAAGCAACAATTTTCATTTTTAGAGTGAATGTTTGAGGTGTATAGAAGGCATTTATTTCATTTTTAGAAAATTTAATTTTTCACATTTTTCCGTGAAAAGTGCCAATACCCCCCCCTTTGGGTTCTAGGTGAAAATCTCACTCGACACAAATCAAACAAAAATGTTTCCATGGTGTGTATTCTTGTTCATTTTCATCAAATAAACAAAATAAAACTCAGAATAAATCCTGAAAGATAAGATATGAGCATAAAAGATGCTTCAGCGCAAGTGTTAATGTTACTAAAAGAGCCCAAATATCTAAAAATATTGTGAAAAGCAACAATTTTCAGTATTAGAGTGAATGTTTCAGGTGTATAGAAGGCATTTATTACATTTTTAGAAAATTTAATTTTTCACATTTTTCCATGAAAAGTGCCAATACCCCCCCCCTTTGGGTTCTAGGTGAAAATCTCACTCGACACAAATCAAACACAAATGTTTCCATGGTGTGTATTCTTGTTCATTTTCATCAAATAAACAAAATAAAACTCAGAATAAATCCTGAAAGATAATATATGAGCATAAAAGATGCTTCAGTGCAAGTGTTCATGTTACTAAAAGAGCCCAAATTTCTAAAAATATTCCGAAAAGCAACAATTTTCAGTTTTATAGTTAATGTTTCAGGTGTATTAAAGGCATTTATTACATTTTTAGGAAATTTCATTTTTCACATTTTTCCATGAAAAGTGCCAATACCCCCCCCTTTGGTTCTGGGTTAAAATCTCACTCGACTCAAATCAAACAAAAATGTTTCCATGGTGTGTATTGTTGTTCATTTTCCTCAAATAACTAAAATTAAACCCAGAATAAATCCTGAAAGACAAGAAATGAGCATAAAAGATGCTTCAGCGCAAGTGTTAATGTTACTATAAGAGCCAAATTTCTAAAAATATTGCGAAAAGCAACAATTTTCATTTTTAGAGTGAATGTTTGAGGTGTATAGAAGGCATTTATTTCATTTTTAGAAAATTTAATTTTTCACATTTTTCCGTGAAAAGTGCCAAAACCCCCCCCTTTGGGTTCTAGGTGAAAATCTCACTCGACACAAATCAAACAAAAATGTTTCCATGGTGTGTATTGTTGTTCATTTTCATCAAATAAACAAAATTAAACCCAGAATAAATCCTGAAAGACAAGAAATGAGCATAAAAGATGCTTCAGCGCAAGTGTTATTCTAACTATAAGAGCCCAAATTTCTAAAAATATTGCGAAAAACCACAATCTTCTGTTTTAGAGTGAATGTTTGAGGTGTATAAAAGGCATTTATTTCATTTTTAGAAAATTTAATTTTTCACATTTTTCCATGAAAAGTGCCAATACCCCCCCCTTTGGGTTCTAGGTGATAATCTCACTCAACACAAATCAAACAAAAATGTTTCCATGGTGTGTATTGTTGTTCATTTTCATCAAATAAATTAAACCCAGAATAAATCCTGAAAAACAAGAAATGAGCAAAAAAGATGCTTCAGCGCAAGTGTTATTCTTTCTATAAGAGCCCAAATTTCTAAAAATATTGCGAAAAACCACAATCTTCTTTTTTGGAGTGAATGTTTGAGGTGTATAGAAGGCATTTATTTCATTTTTAGAAAATTTAATTTTTCACATTTTTCCATGAAAAGTGCCAATACCCCCCCCTTTGGGTTCTAGGTGAAAATCTCACTCGACACAAATCAAACAAAAATGTTTCCATGGTGTGTATTGTTGTTCATTTTCATCAAATAAACAAAATTAAACCCAGAATAAATCCTGAAAGACAAGAAATGAGCATAAAAGATGCTTCAGCGCAAGTGTTAATGTTACTATAAGAGCCAAATTTCTAAAAATATTGCGAAAAGCAACAATTTTCATTTTTAGAGTAAATGTTTGAGGTGTATAGAAGGCATTTATTTCATTTTTAGAAAATTTAATTTTTCACATTTTTCCGTGAAAAGTGCCAATACCCCCCCCTTTGGGTTCTAGGTGAAAATCTCACTCGACACAAATCAAACAAAAATGTTTCCATGGTGTGTATTGTTGTTCATTTTCATCAAATAAACAAAATTAAACCCAGAATAAATCCTGAAAGACAAGAAATGAGCATAAAAGATGCTTCAGCGCAAGTGTTAATGTAACTATAAGAGCCAAATTTCTAAAAATATTGCGAAGAGCAACAATTTTCATTTTTAGAGTGAATGTTTGAGGTGTATAGAAGGCATTTATTTCATTTTTAGAAAATTTAATTTTTCACATTTTTCCGTGAAAAGTGCCAATACCCCCCCCTTTGGGTTCTAGGTGAAAATCTCACTCGACACAAATCAAACAAAAATGTTTCCATGGGGTGTATTGTTGTTCATTTTCATCAAAAAAACAAAATTAAACCCAGAATAAATCCTGAAAAACAAGATATGAGCATAAAAGATGCTTCAGCGCAAGGGTTATTCTTACTATAAGAGCCCAAATTTCTAAAAATATTGCGAAAAACCTCAATCTTCTTTTTTTGAGTGAATGTTTGAGGTGTATAGAAGGCATTTATTTCATTTTTAGAAAATTCAATTTTTCACATTTCTCCATGAAAAGTGCCAATACCCCCCCCTTTGGGTTCTAGGTGAAAATCTCACTCGACACAAATCAAACAAAAATGTTTCCATGGTGTGTATTCTTGTTCATTTTCATCAAATAAACAAAATAAAACTCAGAATAAATCCTGAAAGATAAGATATGAGCATAAAAGATGCTTCAGCGCAAGTGTTAATGTTACTAAAAGAGCCCAAATATCTAAAAATATTGCGAAAAGCAACAATTTTCAGTATTAGAGTGAATGTTTCAGGTGTATAGAAGGCATTTATTACATTTTTAGAAAATTTAATTTTTCACATTTTTCCATGAAAAGTGCCAATACCCCCCCCTTTGGGTTCTAGGTGAAAATCTCACTCGACACAAATCAAACACAAATGTTTCCATGGTGTGTATTCTTGTTCATTTTCATCAAATAAACAAAATAAAACTCAGAATAAATCCTGAAAGATAATATATGAGCATAAAAGATGCTTCAGTGCAAGTGTTCATGTTACTAAAAGAGCCCAAATTTCTAAAAATATTCCGAAAAGCAACAATTTTCAGTTTTAGAGTTAATGTTTCAGGTGTATTAAAGGCATTTATTACATTTTTAGGAAATTTCATTTTTCACATTTTTCCATGAAAAGTGCCAATACCCCCCCCTTTGGGTTCTGGGTTAAAATCTCACTCGACTCAAATCAAACAAAAATGTTTCCATGGTGTGTATTGTTGTTCATTTTCATCAAATAACTAAAATTAAACCCAGAATAAATCCTGAAAGACAAGAAATGAGCATAAAAGATGCTTCAGCGCAAGTGTTAATGTTACAATAAGAGCCAAATTTCTAAAAATATTGCGAAAAGCAACAATTTTCATTTTTAGAGTGAATGTTTGAGGTGTATAGAAGGCATTTATTTCATTTTTAGAAAATTTAATTTTTCACATTTTTCCGTGAAAAGTGCCAAAACCCCCCCCTTTGGGTTCTAGGTGAAAATCTCACTCGACACAAATCAAACAAAAATGTTTCTATGGTGTGTATTGTTGTTCATTTTCATCAAATAAACAAAATTAAACCCAGAATAAATCCTGAAAGACAAGAAATGAGCAAAAAAGATGCTTCAGCGCAAGTGTTATTCTTTCTATAAGAGCCCAAATTTCTAAAAATATTGCGAAAAACCACAATCTTCTTTTTTGGAGTGAATGTTTGAGGTGTATAGAAGGCATTTATTTCATTTTTAGAAAATTTAATTTTTCACATTTTTCCATGAAAAGTGCCAATACCCCCCCCTTTGGGTTCTAGGTGAAAATCTCACTCGACACAAATCAAACAAAAATGTTTCCATGGTGTGTATTGTTGTTCATTTTCATCAAATAAACAAAATTAAACCCAGAATAAATCCTGAAAAACAAGAAATGAGCATAAAAGATGCTTCAGCGCAAGTGTTAATGTTACTAAAAGAGCCCAAAATTCTAAAAATATTGCGAAAAACCACAATCTTCTTTTTTGGAGTGAATGTTTGAGGTGTATAGAAGGCATTTATTTCATTTTTAGAAAATTTAATTTTTCACATTTTTCCATGAAAAGTGCCAATACCCCTTTGGGTTCTAGGTGAAAATCTCACTCGACACAAATAAAACAAAAATGTTTACATGGTGTGTATTCTTGTTCATTTTCATCAAATAAACAAAATAAAACTCAGAATAAATCCTGAAAGATAAGATATGAGCATAAAAGATGCTTCAGCGCAAGTGTTCATGTTACTAAAAGAGCCCAAATTTCTAAAAATATTGCGAAAAGCAACAATTTTCAGTTTTAGAGTGAATGTTTCAGGTGTATAGAAGGCATTTATTACATTTTTAGAAAATTTCATTTTTCACATTTTTCCATGAAAAGTGCCAATACCCCCCCCTTTGGGTTCTAGGTGAAAATCTCACTCGACACATATCAAACAAAAATGTTTCCATGGTGTGTATTCTTGTTCATTTTCATCAAATTAAAAAAATAAAACTCAGAATAAATCCTGAAAGATAAGATATGAGCATAAAAGATGCTTCAGCGCAAGTGTTCATGTTACTAAAAGAGCCCAAATTTCTAAAAATATTGCAAAAAGCAACAATTTTCAGTTTTAGAGTGAATGTTTCAGGTGTATAGAAGGCATTTATTACATTTTTAGAAAATTTCATTTTTCACATTTTTCCATGAAAAGTGCCAATACCCCCCCCCTTTGGGTTCTAGGTGAAAATCTCACTCGACACAAATCAAACAAAAATGTATTGTTGTTCATTTTCATCAAATAAACAAAATTAAACCCAGAATAAATCCTGAAAAACAAGAAATGAGCATAAAAGATGCTTCAGCGCAAGTGTTATTCTTACTATAAGAGCCAAATTTCTAAAAATATTGCGAAAAACCACAATCTTCTTTTTTGGGGTGAATGTTTGAGGTGTATAGAAGGCATTTATTTCATTTTTAGAAAATTTAATTTTTCACATTTTTCCATGAAAAGTGCCAATACCCCCCCTTTGGGTTCTAGGTGAAAATCTCACTCGACACAAATCAAACAAAAATGATTCCATGGTGTGTATTGTTGTTCATTTTCATCAAATAAACAAAATTAAACCCAGAATAAATCCTGAAAGACAAGAAATGAGCATAAAAGATGCTTCAGCGCAAGTGTTAATCTTACTATAAGAGCCAAATTTCTAAAAATATTGCGAAAAGCAACAATTTTCATTTTTAGAGTAAATGTTTGAGGTGTATAGAAGGCATTTATTTCATTTTTAGAAAATTTAATTTTTCACATTTTTCCGTGAAAAGTGCCAATACCCCCCCCTTTGGGTTCTAGGTGAAAATCTCACTCGACACAAATCAAACAAAAATGTTTCCATGGTGTGTATTGTTGTTCATTTTCATCAAATAAACAAAATTAAACCCAGAATAAATCCTGAAAGACAAGAAATGAGCATAAAAGATGCTTCAGCGCAAGTGTTAATGTAACTATAAGAGCCAAATTTCTAAAAATATTGCGAAGAGCAACAATTTTCATTTTTAGAGTGAATGTTTGAGGTGTATAGAAGGCATTTTTTTCATTTTTAGAAAATTTAATTTTTCACATTTTTCCGTGAAAAGTGCCAATACCCCCCCTTTGGGTTCTAGGTGAAAATCTCACTCGAAACAAATCAAACAAAAATGTTTCCATGGTGTGTATTGTTGTTCATTTTCATCAAATAAACAAAATTAAACCCAGAATAAATCCTGAAAGACAAGAAATGAGCATAAAAGATGCTTCAGCGCAAGTGTTAATGTTACTATAAGAGCCAAATTTCTAAAAATATTGCGAAAAGCAACAATTTTCATTTTTAGAGTTAATGTTTCAGGTGTATAGAAGGCATTTATTACATTTTTAGAAAATTTCATTTTTCACATTTTTCCATGAAAAGTGCCAATACCCCCCCCTTTGGGTTCTGGGTTAAAATCTCACTCGACTCAAATCAAACAAAAATGTTTCCATGGTGTGTATTGTTGTTCATTTTCATCAAATAAACAAAATTAAACCCAGAATAAATCCTGAAAGACAAGAAATGAGCATAAAAGATGCTTCAGCGCAAGTGTTAATGTTACTATAAGAGCCAAATTTCTAAAAATATTGCGAAAAGCAACAATTTTCAGTTTTAGAGTGAATGTTTCAGGTGTATAGAAGGCATTTATTACATTTTTAGAAAATTTAATTTTTCACATTTTTCCATGAAAAGTGCCAATACCCCCCCCTTTGGGTTCTAGGTGAAAATCTCACTCGACACAAATCAAACAAAAATGTTTCCATTGTGTGTATTGTTGTTCATTTTCATCAAATAAACAAAATTAAACCCAGAATAAATCCTGAAAGACAAGAAATGAGCATAAATGATGCTTCAGCGCAAGTGTTATTCTTACTATAAGAGCCCATATTTCTAAAAATATTGCGAAAAACCACAATCTTCTGTTTTAGAGTGAATGTTTGAGGTGTATAGAAGGCATTTATTACATTTTTAGAAAATTTCATTTTTCACATTTTTCCATGAAAAGTGCCAATACCCCCCCCTTTAGGTTCTAGGTGAAAATCTCACTCGACACAAATCAAACAAAAATGTTTCCATGGTGTGTATTGTTGTTCATTTTCATAAAATAAACAAAATTAAACCCAGAATAAATCCTGAAAGACAAGAAATAAGCATAAAAGATGCTTCAGCGCAAGTGTTATTCTTACTATAAGAGCCCAAATTTCTAAAAATATTGCGAAAAACCACAATCTTCTTTTTTTTAGTGAATGTTTGAAGTGTATAGAAGGCATTTAGTTCATTTTTAGAAAATTTAATTTTTCACATTTTTCCATGAAAAGTGCCAATACCCCTTTGGGTTCTAGGTGAAAATCTCACTCGACACAAATCAAACAAAAATGTTTCCATGGTGTGTATTGTTGTTCATTTTCATCAAATAAACAAAATTAAACCCAGAATAAATCCTGAAAGACAAGAAATGAGCATAAAAGATGCTTCAGCGCAAGTGTTAATGTAACTATAAGAGCCAAATTTCTAAAAATATTGCGAAGAGCAACAATTTTCATTTTTAGAGTGAATGTTTGAGGTGTATAGAAGGCATTTATTTCATTTTTAGAAAATTTAATTTTTCACATTTTTCCGTGAAAAGTGCCAATACCCCCCCCTTTGGGTTCTAGGTGAAAATCTCACTCGAAACAAATCAAACAAAAATGTTTCCATGGTGTGTATTGTTGTTCATTTTCATCAAATAAACAAAATTAAACCCAGAATAAATCCTGAAAGACAAGAAATGAGCATAAAAGATGCTTCAGCGCAAGTGTTAATGTTACTATAAGAGCCAAATTTCTAAAAATATTGCGAAAAGCAACAATTTTCATTTTTAGAGTTAATGTTTCAGGTGTATAGAAGGCATTTATTACATTTTTAGAAAATTTCATTTTTCACATTTTTCCATGAAAAGTGCCAATACCCCCCCCTTTGGGTTCTGGGTTAAAATCTCACTCGACTCAAATCAAACAAAAATGTTTCCATGGTGTGTATTGTTGTTCATTTTCATCAAATAAACAAAATTAAACCCAGAATAAATCCTGAAAGACAAGAAATGAGCATAAAAGATGCTTCAGCGCAAGTGTTAATGTTACTATAAGAGCCAAATTTCTAAAAATATTGCGAAAAGCAACAATTTTCATTTTTAGAGTGAATGTTTGAGGTGTATAGAAGGCATTTATTTCATTTTTAGAAAATTTAATTTTTCACATTTTTCCGTGAAAAGTGCCAATACCCCCCCCTTTGGGTTCTAGGTGAAAATCTCACTCGACACAAATCAAACAAAAATGTTTCCATGGTGTGTATTGTTGTTCATTTTCATCAAATAAACAAAATTAAACCCAGAATAAATCCTGAAAGACAAGAAATGAGCATAAAAGATGCTTCAGCGCAAGTGTTATTCTTACTATAAGAGCCCAAATTTCTAAAAATATTGCGAAAAACCACAATCTTCTTTTTTTTAGTGAATGTTTGAAGTGTATAGAAGGCATTTAGTTCATTTTTAGAAAATTTAATTTTTCACATTTTTCCATGAAAAGTGCCAATACCCCCCTCTTTGGGTTCTAGGTGAAAATCTCACTCGACACAAATCAAACAAAAATGTTTCCATGGTGTGTATTGTTGTTCATTTTCATCAAATAAACAAAATTAAACCCAGAATAAATCCTGAAAGACAAGAAATGAGCATAAAAGATGCTTCAGCGCAAGTGTTAATGTTACTATAAGAGCCAAATTTCTAAAAATATTGCGAAGAGCAACAATTTTCATTTTTAGAGTGAATGTTTGAGGTGTATAGAAGGCATTTATTTCATTTTTAGAAAATTTAATTTTTCACATTTTTCCGTGAAAAGTGCCAATACCCCCCCCTTTGGGTTCTAGGTGAAAATCTCACACGAAACAAATCAAACAAAAATGTTTCCATGGTGTGTATTGTTGTTCATTTTCATCAAATAAACAAAATTAAACCCCGAATAAATCCTGAAAAACAAGAAATGAGCATAAAAGATGTTTCAGCGCAAGTGTTATTCTTACTATAAGAGCCCAAATTTCTGAAAATATTGCGAGAAACCACAATCTTCTTTTTTGGAGTGAATGTTTGAGGTGTATAGAAGGCATTTATTTCATTTTTAGAAAATTTAATTTTTCACATTTTTCCGTGAAAAGTGCCAATACACCCCCTTTGGGTTCTAGGTGAAAATCTCACTCGACACAAATCAAACAAAAATGTTTCCAAGGTGTGTATTCTTGTTCATTTTCATCAAATAAACAAAATAAAACTCAGAATAAATCCTGAAAGATAAGATATGAGCATAAAAGATGCTTCAGCGCAAGTGTTCATGTTACTAAAAGAGCCCAAATTTCTAAAAATATTGCGAAAAGCAACAATTTTCAGTTTTAGAGTGAATGTTTCAGGTGTATAGAAGGCATTTATTACATTTTTAGAAAATTTAATTTTTCACATTTTTCCATGAAAAGTGCCAATACCCCCCCCTTTGGGTTCTAGGTGAAAATCTCACTCGGCACAAATCAAACAAAAATGTTTCCATGGTGTGTATTGTTGTTCATTTTCATCAAATAAACAAAATTAAACCCAGAATAAATCCTGAAAAACAAGAAATGAGCATAAAAGATGCTTCAGCGCAAGTGTTATTCTTACTATAAGAGCCCAAATTTCTAAAAATATTGCGAAAAACCACAATCTTCTTTTTTGGAGTGAATGTTTGAGGTGTATAGAAGGCATTTATTTCATTTTTAGAAAATTTAATTTTTCACATTTTTCCGTGAAAAGTGCCAATACCCCCCCCCTTTGGGTTCTAGGTGAAAATCTCACTCGACACAAATCAAACAAAAATGTTTCCATGGTGTGTATTGTTGTTCATTTTCATCAAATAAACAAAATTAAACCCAGAATAAATCCTGAAAGACAAGAAATGAGCATAAAAGATGCTTCAGCGCAAGTGTTAATGTTACTATAAGAGCCAAATTTCTAAAAATATTGCGTAAAGCAACAATTTTCATTTTTAGAGTGAATGTTTGAGGTGTATAGAAGGCATTTATTTCATTTTTAGAAAATTTAATTTTTCACATTTTTCCGTGAAAAGTGCCAATACCCCCCCCTTTGGGTTCTAGGTGAAAATCTCACTCGATACAAATCAAACAAAAATGTTTCCATGGTGTGTATTGTTGTTCATTTTCATCAAATAAACAAAATTAAACCCAGAATAAATCCTGAAAGACAAGAAATGAGCATAAAAGATGCTTAAGCGCAAGTGTTAATGTTACTAAAAGAGCCCAAATTTCTATAAATATTGCGAAAAACAACAATCTTCTGTTTTAGAGTGAATGTTTGAGGTGTTTAGAAGGCATTTATTTCATATTTAGAAAATTGAATTTTTCACATTTTTCCATGAAAAGTGCCAATACCCCCCCCTTTGGGTTCTAGGTGAAAATCTCACTCGACACAAATCAAACAAAAATGTATCCAAGGTGTGTATTGTTGTTCATTTTCATCAAATAAACAAAATAAAACCCAGAATGAATCCTGAAAGACAATAAAAGATCATAAAAGATGCTTCAGCCCAAGTGTTAATGTTACTAAAAGAGCCCAAATTTCTAAAATATTGCGAAAAACAACAATCTTCTGTTTTAGAGTAAATGTTTGAGGTGTTTAGAAGGCATTTTTTTCATTTTTTGAAAAGTTAATGTTTTACATTTTTCCATGAAAAGTGCCATTACCCCCCCCTTTGGGTTCTAGGTGAAAATCTCACTCGACACAAATCAAACAAAAATGTTTCCATGGTGTGTATTGTTATTCATTTTCATCAAATAAACAAAATAAAACCCAGTATTAATCTTGAAAGACAAGAAATGAGCATAAAAGTTGCTTCAGCGAAAGTGTTAATGTTACTAAAAGAGCCCAAATTTCTAAAAATATTACGAAAAACAACAATCTTCTGTTTAGAGTGAATGTTTGAGGTGTTTAGAAGGCATTTATTTCATATTTAGAAAATTTAATTTTTCACATTTTTCCATGAAAAGTGCCAATACCCCCCCCTTTGGGTTCTAGGTGAAAATCTCACTCGACACAAATCAAACAAGAATGTATCCAAGGTGTGTATTGTTGTTCATTTTCATCAAATAAACAAAATAAAACCCAGAATGAATCCTGAAAAACAATAAAAGATCATAAAAGATTCTTCAGGCCAAGTGTTAATGTTACTAAAAGAGCCCAAATTTCTAAAATATTGCGAAAAACAACAATCTTCTGTTTTAGAGTGAATGTTTGAGGTGTTTAGAAGGCATTTATTTCATTTTTAGAAAATTTAATTTTTCACATTTTTCCATGAAAAGTGCCAATTACCCCCCTTTGGGTTCTAAGTGAAAATCTCACTTACACAAATCAAACAAAAATTTTTCCATGGTGTGTATTGTTGTTCATTTTCATCAAATAAACAAAATAAAACCCAGAATTAATCTTGAAGGACAAGAAATGAGCATAAAAGTTGCTTCAGCCCAGGTGTTAATGTTACTAAAAGAGCCCAAATTTCTAAAAATATTGCGAAAAACAACAATCTTCTGTTTTAGAGTGAATGTTTGAGGTGTTTAGAAGGCATTTCATTCATTTTTAGAAAATTTAATTTTTCACATTTTTCGATGAAAAGTGCCAATACCCCCCCCTTTGGGTTCTAGGTGAAAATCTCACTCGACACAAATCAAACAAAAATGTTTCCATGGTGTGTATTGTTGTACATTTTCATCAAATAAACAAAATAAAACCAAGAATTAATCTTGAAGGACAAGAAATGAGCATAAAAGTTGCTTCAGAGAAAGTGTTAATGTTACTATAAGAACCCAAATTTCTAAAAATATTGCGAAAAACAACAATCTTCTGTTTTAGAGTGAATGTTTGAGGTGTTGAGTAGGCATTTATTTCATTTTTAGAAAATTTAATTTTTCAAATTTTTCCATGAAAAGTGCCAATACCTCCCCCTTTGGGTTCTAGGTGAAAATCTCACTCGACACAAATCAAACAAAAAAGTTTCCATGGTGTGTATTGTTGTCCATTTTCATCAAATAAACAAAATAAAACCCAGAATGAATCCTGAAAGACAATAAATGATCATAATAGATGCTTCAGCCCAGGTGTTAATGTTACTAAAAGAGCCCAAATTTCTAAAAATATTGCGAAAAACAACAATCTTCTGTTTTAGAGTGAATGTTTGAGGTGTTAAGAAGGCATTTATTTCATTTTTAGAAAATTTAATTTTTCACATTTTTCCATGAAAAGTGCCAATACCCCCCCCCCTTTGGGTTCTAGGTGAAAATCTCACTTGACACAAATCAAACAAAAAAGTTTCCATGGTGTGTATTGTTGTTCATTTTCATCAAATAAACAAAATAAAACCCAGAATTAATCCTGAAAGACATGAAATGAGCATAAAAGATGCTTCAGCGCAGGTGTTAATTTTACTAAAAGAGCCCAAATTTCTAAAAATATTGCGAAAAACAACAATCTTCTGTTTTAGAGTGAATGTTTGAGGTGTTGAGCAGGCATTTATTTCATTTTTAGAAAATTTAATTTTTCACATTTTTCCATGAAAAGTGCCAATACCCCCCCTTTGGGTTCTAGGTGAAAATCTAACTTGACACAAATCAAACAAAAATGTTTCCATGGTGTGTATTGTTGTGCATTTTCATCAAATAAACAAAATAAAACACAGAATTAATCCTGAAAGGCAAGAAATGAGCATAAAAGATGCTTCAGCGCAAGTGTTAATGTTACTAAAAGAGCCCAAATTTCTAGAATCATTGCGAAAAACAACAATCTTCTGTTTTAGAGTGAATGTTTGAGGTGTTGAGCAGGCATTTATTTCATTTTTAGAAAATTTAATTTTTCACATTTTTCCATGAAAAGTGCCAATACCTCCCCCTTTGGGCTCTAGGTGAAAATCTCACTTGACACAAATCAAACAAAAAAGTTTCCATGGTGTGTATTGTTGTTCATTTTCATCAAATAAACAAAATAAAACCCAGAATTAATCTTGAAGGACAAGAAATGAGCATAAAAGTTGCTTCAGAGAAAGTGTTAATGTTATTAAAGAACCCAAATTTCTAAAAATATTGCGAAAAATAACAATCTTCTGTTTTAGAGTGAATGTTTGAGGTGTTTAGAAGGCATTTATTTCATTTTTAGAAAATTTAATTTTTCACATTTTTCGAAGAAAAGTGCCAATCCCCCCCCCCTTTGGGTTCTAGGTGAAAATCTCACTCGACACAAATCAAACAAAAATGTATCCATGGTGTGTATTGTTGTTCATTTTCATCAAATAAACATAATAAACCCAGAATGAATCCTGAAAGACAATAAATGATCATAAAAGATGCTTCAGCCCAGGTGTTAATGTTACTAAAAGAGCCCAAATTTCTAAAAATATTGCGAAAAACAACAATCTTCTGTTTAAGAGTGAATGTTTGAGGTGTTTAGAAGGCATTTATTTCATTTTTAGAAAATTTAATTTTTCACATTTTTCCATGAAAAGTGCCAATACCCCCCCCTTTGGGTTCAAGGTGAAAATCTCACTCGACACAAATCAAACAAAAATGTTTCCATGGTGTGTATTCTTGTTCATTTTCATCAAATAAACAAAATTAAACCCAGAATAAATCCTGAAAAACAAGAAATGAGCATAAAAGATGCTTCAGCGCAAGTGTTATTCTTACTATAAGAGCCCAAATTTCTAAAAATATTGCGAAAAACCACAATCTTCTTTTTTGGAGTAAATGTTTGAGGTGTATACAAGGCATTTATTTCATTTTTAGAAAATTTAATTTTTCACATTTTTCCATGAAAAGTGCCAATACCCCCCCTTTGGGTTCTAAGTGAAAATCTCAGTCGACACAAATCAAACAAAAATGTTTCCATGGTGTGTATTGTTGTTCATTTTCATCAAATAAACAAAATTAAACCCAGAATAAATCCTGAAAAACAAGAAATGAGCATAAAAGGTGCTTCAGCGCAAGTGTTATTCTTACTATAAGAGCCCAAATTTCTAAAAATATTGCGAAAAACCACAATCTTCTTTTTTGGAGTAAATGTTTGTGGTGTATACAAGGCATTTATTTCATTTTTAGAAAATTTAATTTTTCACATTTTTCCATGAAAAGTGCCAATACCCCCCCCTTTGGGTTCTAAGTGAAAATCTCAGTCGACACAAATCAAACAAAAATGTTTCCATGGTGTGTATTGTTGTTCATTTTCATCAAATAAACAAAATTAAACCCAGAATAAATCCTGAAAAACAAGAAATGAGCATAAAAGATGCTTCAGCGCAAGTGTTATTCTTACTATAAGAGCCCAAATTTCTAAAAATATTGCAAAAAACCACAATCTTCTTTTTTGGAGTGAATGTTTGAGGTGTATAGAAGGCATTTATTTCATTTTTAGAAAATTTAATTTTTCACATTTTTCCATGAAAAGTGCCAATACCCCCCCTTTGGGTTCTAGGTGAAAATCTCACTCGACACAAATCAAACAAAAATGTTTCCATGGTGTGTATTCTTGTTCATTTTCATCAAATAAACAAAAAAACCCAGAATAAATCCTGAAGGACAAGAAATGAGCATAAAAGATGCTTCAGCGCAAGTGTTAATGTTACTAAAAGAGCCCAAATTTCTAAAAATATTGCGAAAAACCACAATCTTCTTTTTTGGAGTGAATGTTTGAGGTGTATAGAAGGCATTTATTTCATTTTTAGAAAATTTAATTTTTCACATTTTTCCATTGAAAGTGCCAATACCCCCCCTTTGGGTTCTAGGTGAAAATCTCACTCGACACAAATAAAACAAAAATGTTTCCATGGTGTGTATTGTTGTTCATTTTCATCAAATAAACAAAATTAAACCCAGAATAAATCCTAAAAAACAAGAAATGAGCATAAAAGATGCTTCAGCGCAAGTGTTATTCTTACTATAAGAGCCCAAATTTCTAAAAATATTACGAAAAACCACAATCTTCTTTTTTGGAGTGAATGTTTGAGGTGTATAGAAGGCATTTATTTCATTTTTAGAAAATTTAATTTTTCACATTTTTCCATGAAAAGTGCCAATACCCCCCCGTCGGGGTTCTAGGTGAAAATCTCACTCGACTCAAATCAAACAAAAATGTTTCCATGGTGTGTATTGTTGTTCATTTTCATCAAATAAACAAAATTAAACCCAGAATAAATCCTGAAAAACAAGAAATGAGCATAAAAGATGCTTCAGCGCGTGTGGTATTCTTACTATAAGAGCCCAAATTTCTAAAAATATTGCGAAAAACCACAATCTTCTTTTTGGAGTAAATGTTTGAGGTGTATAGAAGGCATTTATTTCATTTTTAGAAAATTTAATTTTTCACATTTTTCCATGTAAAGTGCCAATACCCCCCCCTTTGGGTTCTAGGTGAAAATCTCACTCGAAACAAATCAAACAAAAATGTTTCCATGGTGTGTATTGTAGTTCATATTCATCAAATAAACAATATTAAACCCAGAATAAATCCTGCAGGACAAGAAATGAGCATAAAAGATGCTTCAGCGCAAGTGTTAATGTTACTAAAAGAGCCCAAATTTCTAAAATATTGCGAAAAACAACAATCTTCTGTTTTAGAGTAAATGTTTGAGGTGTTTAGAAGGCATTTTTTTCATTTTTAGAAAAGTTAATGTTTTACATTTTTCCATGAAAAGTGCCAATACCCCCCCCTTTGGGTTCTAGGTGAAAATCTCACTCGACACAAATCAAACAAAAATGTTTCCATGGTGTGTATTGTTATTCATTTTCATCAAATAAACAAAATAAAACCCAGTATTAATCTTGAAAGACAAGAAATGTTCCATGGTGTGTATTGTTGTACATTTTCATCAAATAAACAAAATAAAACCAAGAATTAATCTTGAAGGACAAGAAATGAGCATAAAAGTTGCTTCAGAGAAAGTGTTAATGTTACTATAAGAGCCCAAATTTCTAAAAATATTACGAAAAACCACAATCTTCTTTTTTGGAGTGAATGTTTGAGGTGTATAGAAGGCATTTATTTCATTTTTAGAAAATTTAATTTTTCACATTTTTCCATGAAAAGTGCCAATACCCCCCCCCTCGGGGTTCTAGGTGAAAATCTCACTCGACTCAAATCAAACAAAAATGTTTCCATGGTGTGTATTGTTGTTCATTTTCATCAAATAAACAAAATTAAACCCAGAATAAATCCTGAAAAACAAGAAATGAGCATAAAAGATGCTTCAGCGCGTGTGGTATTCTTACTATAAGAGCCCAAATTTCTAAAAATATTGCGAAAAACCACAATCTTCTTTTTGGAGTAAATGTTTGAGGTGTATAGAAGGCATTTATTTCATTTTTAGAAAATTTAATTTTTCACATTTTTCCATGTAAAGTGCCAATACCCCCCCCTTTGGGTTCTAGGTGAAAATCTCACTCGAAACAAATCAAACAAAAATGTTTCCATGGTGTGTATTGTTGTTCATTTTCATCAAATAAACAATATTAAACCCAGAATAAATCCTGCAGGACAAAAAATGAGCATAAAAGATGCTTCAGCGCAAGTGTTAATGTTACTAAAAGAGCCCAAATTTCTAAAAATATTGCGAAAAACCACAATCTTCTTTTTTGGAGTGAATGTTTGAGGTGTATAGAAGGCATTTATTTCATTTTTAGAAAATTTAATTTTTCACATTTTTCCATGAAAAGTGACAATACGCCCCCCCTTTGGGTTCTAGGTGAAAATCTCACTCGACACAAATCAAACAAAAATGTTTCCATGGTGTGTATTGTTGTTCATTTTCATCAAATAAACAAAATTAAACCCAGAATAAATCCTGAAAAACAAGAAATGAGCATAAAAGATGCTTCAGCGCAAGTGTTAATGTTACTAAAAGAGCCCAAATTTCTAAAAATATTGCGAAAAACCATAATCTTCTGTTTTAGAGTGAATGTTTGAGGTGTTTAGAAGGCATTTATTTCATTTTTAGAAAATTTAATTTTTCACATTTTTCCATGAAAAGTGCCAATTACCCCCCTTTGGGTTCTAAGTGAAAATCTCACTTACACAAATCAAACAAAAATTTTTCCATGGTGTGTATTGTTGTTCATTTTCATCAAATAAACAAAATAAAACCCAGAATTAATCTTGAAGGACAAGAAATGAGCATAAAAGTTGCTTCAGCCCAGGTGTTAATGTTACTAAAAGAGCCCAAATTTCTAAAAATATTGCGAAAAACAACAATCTTCTGTTTTAGAGTGAATGTTTGAGGTGTTTAGAAGGCATTTCATTCATTTTTAGAAAATTTAATTTTTCACATTTTTCGATGAAAAGTGCCAATACCCCCCCCCTTTGGGTTCTAGGTGAAAATCTCACTCGACACAAATCAAACAAAAATGTTTCCATGGTGTGTATTGTTGTACATTTTCATCAAATAAACAAAATAAAACCAAGAATTAATCTTGAAGGACAAGAAATGAGCATAAAAGTTGCTTCAGAGAAAGTGTTAATGTTACTATAAGAACCCAAATTTCTAAAAATATTGCGAAAAACAACAATCTTCTGTTTTAGAGTGAATGTTTGAGGTGTTGAGTAGGCATTTATTTCATTTTTAGAAAATTTAATTTTTCACATTTTTCCATGAAAAGTGCCAATACCTCCCTCTTTGGGTTCTAGATGAAAATCTCACTCGACACAAATCAAACAAAAAAGTTTCCATGGTGTGTATTGTTGTTCATTTTCATCAAATAAACAAAATAAAACCCAGAATGAATCCTGAAAGACAATAAATGATCATAATAGATGCTTCAGCCCAGGTGTTAATGTTACTAAAAGAGCCCAAATTTCTAAAAATATTGCGAAAAACAACAATCTTCTGTTTTAGAGTGAATGTTTGAGGTGTTAAGAAGGCATTTATTTCATTTTTAGAAAATTTAATTTTTCACATTTTTCCATGAAAAGTGCCAATACCCCCCCCCCTTTGGGTTCTAGGTGAAAATCTCACTTGACACAAATCAAACAAAAAAGTTTCCATGGTGTGTATTGTTGTTCATTTTCATCAAATAAACAAAATAAAACCCAGAATTAATCCTGAAAGACATGAAATGAGCATAAAAGATGCTTCAGCGCAGGTGTTAATTTTACTTAAAGAGCCCAAATTTCTAAAAATATTGCGAAAAACAACAATCTTCTGTTTTAGAGTGAATGTTTGAGGTGTTTAGAAGGCATTTCATTCATTTTTAGAAAATTTAATTTTTCACATTTTTCGATGAAAAGTGCCAATACCCCCCCCTTTGGGTTCTAGGTGAAAATCTCACTCGACACAAATCAAACAAAAATGTTTCCATGGTGTGTATTGTTGTACATTTTCATCAAATAAACAAAATAAAACCAAGAATTAATCTTGAAGGACAGGAAATGAGCATAAAAGTTGCTTCAGAGAAAGTGTTAATGTTACTATAAGAGCCCAAATTTCTAAAAATATTACGAAAAACCACAATCTTCTTTTTTGGAGTGAATGTTTGAGGTGTATAGAAGGCATTTATTTCATTTTTAGAAAATTTAATTTTTCACATTTTTCCATGAAAAGTGCCAATACCCCCCCCTCGGGGTTCTAGGTGAAAATCTCACTCGAAACAAATCAAACAAAAATGTTTCCATGGTGTGTATTGTTGTTCATTTTCATCAAATAAACAATATTAAACCCAGAATAAATCCTGCAGGACAAGAAATGAGCATAAAAGATGCTTCAGCGCAAGTGTTAATGTTACTAAAAGAGCCCAAATTTCTAAAAATATTGCGAAAAACCATAATCTTCTGTTTTAGAGTGAATGTTTCAGGTGTATAGAAGGCATTTATTACATTTTTAGAAAATTTTATTTTTCTCTTTTTCCATGAAAAGTGCCAATACCCTCCCTTTGGGTTCTAGGTGAAAATCTCACTCGACACAAATCAAACAAAAATGTTTCCATGGTGTGTATTGTTGTTGATTTTCATCAAATAAACAAAATTAAACCCAGAATAAATCCTGAAAGACAAGAAATGAGCATAAAAGATGCTTCAGCGCAAGTGTTAATGTTACTATAAGAGCCAAATTTCTAAAAATATTGCGAAAAGCAACAATTTTCATTTTTAGAGTGAATGTTTGAGGTGTATAGAAGGCATTTATTTCATTTTTAGAAAATTTAATTTTTCACATTTTTCCATTGAAAGTGCCAATACCCCCCGTTTGGGTTCTAGGTGAAAATCTCACTCGACACATATCAAACAAAAATGTTTCCATGGTGTGTATTCTTGTTCATTTTCATCATATAAACAAAAAAAACCCAGAATAAATCCTGAAGGACAAGAAATGAGCATAAAAGATGCTTCAGCGCAAGTGTTAATGTTACTAAAAGAGCCCAAATTTCTAAAAATATTGCGAAAAACCACAATCTTCTTTTTTAGAGTGAATGTTTGAGGTGTATAGAAGGCATTTATTTCATTTTTAGAAAATTTAATTTTTCACATTTTTCCATGAAAAGTGACAATACCCCCCCCTTTGGGTTCTAGGTGAAAATCTCACACGACACAAATCAAACAAAAATGTTTCCATGGTGTGTATTGTTGTTCATTTTCATCAAATAAACAAAATTAAACCCAGAATAAATCCTGAAAGACAAGAAATGAGCATAAAAGATGCTTCAGCGCAAGGGTTATTCTTACTATAAGAGCCCAAATTTCTAAAAATATTGCGAAAAACCACAATCTTCTTTTTTGGAGTGAATGTTTGAGGTTTATAGAAGGCATTTATTTCATTTTTAGAAAATTTTTATTTTTCACATTTTTCCATGAAAAGTGACAATACCCCCCCCCCTTTGGGTTCTAGGTGAAAATCTCACTCGACACAAATCAAACAAAAATGTTTCCATGGTGTGTATTGTTGTTCATTTTCATCAAATAAACAAAATTAAACCCAGAATAAATCCTGAAAAACAAGAAATGAGCATAAAAGATGCTTCAGCGCAAGTGTTATTCTTACTATAAGAGCCCAAATTTCTAAAAATATTGCGAAAAACCACAATCTTCTTTTTTGGAGTGAATGTTTGAGGTGTATAGAAGGCATTTATTTCATTTTTAGAAAATTTAATTTTTCACATTTTTCCATGAAAAGTGCCAATACCCCCCCCTTTGGGTTCTAGGTGAAAATCTTACTCGAAACAAATCAAACAAAAATGTTTCCATGGTGTGTATTGTTGTTCATTTTCATCAAATAAACAAAATTAAACCCAGAATAAATCCTGCAGGACAAGAAATGAGCATAAAAGATGCTTCAGCGCAAGTGTTAATGTTACTAAAAGAGCCCAAATTTCTAAAAATATTGCGAAAAACCATAATCTTCTGTTTTAGAGTGAATGTTTGAGGTGTATAGAAGGCATTTATTTCATTTTTAGAAAATTTAATTTTTCTCTTTTTTCCATGAAAAGTGCCAATACCCTCCCTTTGGGTTCTAGGTGAAAATCTCACTCGACACAAATCATACAAAAATGTTTCCATGGTGTGTATTGTTGTTCATTTTCATCAAATAAACAAAATTAAACCCAGAATAAATCCTGAAAGACAAGAAATGAGCATAAAAGATGCTTCAGCGCAAGGGTTATTCTTACTATAAGAGCCCAAATTTCTAAAAATATTGCGAAAAATCACAATCTTCTTTTTTGGAGTGAATGTTTGAGGTGTATAGAAGGCATTTATTTCATTTTTAGAAAATTTAATTTTTCACATTTTTCCATGAAAAGTGCCAATACCCCCCCCTTTGGGTTCTAGGTGAAAATCTCACTCGACACAAATCAAACAAAAATGTCTCCATGGTGTGTATTCTTGTTCATTTTCATCAAATAAACAAAATTAAACCCAGAATAAATCCTGAAAAACAAGAAATGAGCATAAAAGATGCTTCAGCGCAAGTGTTATTCTTACTATAAGAGCCCAAATTTCTAAAAATATTGCGAAAAACCACAATCTTCTTTTTTGGAGTGAATGTTTGAGGTGTATAGAAGGCATTTATTTCATTTTTAGAAAATTTAATTTTTCACATTTTTCCATGAAAAGTGCCAATACCCCCCCCTTTGGGTTCTAGGTGAAAATCTCACTCGACACAAATCAAACAAAAATGTTTCCATGGTGTGCATTCTTGTTCATTTTCATCAAATAAACAAAATTAAACCCAGAATAAATCCTGAAAAACAAGAAATGAGCATAAAAGATGCTTCAGCGCAAGTGTTAATGTTACTAAAAGAGCCCAAATTTCTAAAAATATTGCGAAAAACCACAATCTTCTTTTTTGGAGTGAATGTTTGAGGTGTAAAGAAGGCATTTATTTCATTTTTAGAAAATTTAATTTTTCACATTTTTCCATGAAAAGTGCCAATACCCCCCCCTTTGGGTTCTAGGTAAAAATCTCACACGACACAAATCAAACAAAAATGTGTCCATGGTGTGTATTGTTGTTCATTTTCATCAAATAAACAAAATTAAACCCAGAATAAATCCTGAAAGACAAGAAATGAGCATAAAAGATGCTTCAGCGCAAGGGTTATTCTTACTATAAGAGCCCAAATTTCTAAAACTATTGCGAAAAACCACAATCTTCTTTTTTGGAGTGAATGTTTGAGGTGTATAGAAGGCATTTATTTCATTTTTAGAAAATTTAATTTTTCACATTTTTCCATGAAAAGTGCCAATACCCCCCCCTTTGAGTTCTAGGTGAAAATCTCACTCGACACAAATCAAACAAAAATGTTTCCATGGTGTGTATTGTTGTTCATTTTCATCAAATAAACAAAATTAAACCCAGAATAAATCCTGAAAAACAAGAAATGAGCATAAAAGATGCTTCAGCGCAAGTGTTATTCTTACTATAAGAGCCCAAATTTCTAAAACTATTGCGAAAAACCACAATCTTCTTTTTTGGAGTGAATGTTTGAGGTGTATAGAAGGCATTTATTTCATTTTTAGAAAATTTAATTTTTCACATTTTTCCATGAAAAGTGCCAATACCCCCCCCTTTGAGTTCTAGGTGAAAATCTCACTCGACACAAATCAAACAAAAATGTTTCAATGGTGTGTATTGTTGTTCATTTTCATCAAATAAACAAAATTAAACCCAGAATAAATCCTGAAAAACAAGAAATGAGCATAAAAGATGCTTCAGCGCAAGTGTTATTCTTACTATAAGAGCCCAAATTTCTAAAAATATTGCGAAAAACCACAATCTTCTTTTTTGGAGTGAATGTTTGAGGTGTATAGAAGGCATTTATTTCATTTTTAGAAAATTTAATTTTTCTCATTTTTCCATGAAAAGTGCCAATACCCCCCCCTTTCGGTTCTAGGTGAAAATCTCACTCGACCCAAATCAAACAAAAATGTTTCCATGGTGTGTATTCTTGTTCGTTTTCATCAAATAAACAAAATAAAACTCAGAATAAATCCTGAAAGATAAGATATGAGCATAAAAGATGCTTCAGCGCAAGTGTTATTCTTACTATAAGAGCCCAAATTTCTAAAAATATTGCGAAAAACCACAATCTTCTTTTTTGGAGTGAATGTTTGAGGTGTATAGAAGGCATTTATTTCATTTTTAGAAAATTTAATTTTTCACATTTTTCCATGAAAAGTGCCAATACCCCCCCCTTTGGGTTCTAGGTAAAAATCTCACACGACACAAATCAAACAAAAATGTTTCCATGGTGTGTATTGTTGTTCATTTTCATCAAATAAACAAAATTAAACCCAGAATAAATCCTGAAAGACAAGAAATGAGCATAAAAGATGCTTCAGCGCAAGGGTTATTCTTACTATAAGAGCCCAAATTTCTAAAAATATTGCGAAAAACCACAATCTTCTTTTTTAGAGTGAATGTTTGAGGTGTATAGAAGGCATTTATTTCATTTTTAGAAAATTTAATTTTTCACATTTTTCCATGAAAAGTGACAATACCCCCCCTTTGGGTTCTAGGTGAAAATCTCACTCGACACAAATCAAACAAAAATGTTTCCATGGTGTGTATTGTTGTTCATTTTCATCAAATAAACAAAATTAAACCCAGAATAAATCCTGAAAAACAAGAAATGAGCATAAAAGATGCTTCAGCGCAAGTGTTATTCTTACTATAAGAGCCCAAATTTCTAAAAATATTGCGAAAAACCACAATCTTCTTTTTTAGAGTGAATGTTTGAGGTGTATAGAAGGCATTTATTTCATTTTTAGAAAATTTAATTTTTCACATTTTTCCATGAAAAGTGACAATACCCCCCCTTTGGGTTCTAGGTGAAAATCTCACTCGACACAAATCATACAAAAATGTTTCCATGGTGTGTATTGTTGTTCATTTTCATCAAATAAACAAAATTAAACCCAGAATAAATCCTGAAAGACAAGAAATGAGCATAAAAGATGCTTCAGCGCAAGGGTTATTCTTACTATAAGAGCCCAAATTTCTAAAAATATTGCGAAAAATCACAATCTTCTTTTTTGGAGTGAATGTTTGAGGTGTATAGAAGGCATTTATTTCATTTTTAGAAAATTTAATTTTTCACATTTTTCCATGAAAAGTGACAATACCCCCCCCTTTGGGTTCTAGGTGAAAATCTCACTCGACACAAATCAAACAAAAATGTTTCCATGGTGTGTATTGTTGTTCATTTTCATCAAATAAACAAAATTAAACCCAGAATAAATCCTGAAAAACAAGAAATGAGCATAAAAGATGCTTCAGCACAAGTGTTATTCTTACTATAAGAGCCCAAATTTCTAAAAATATTGCGAAAAATCACAATCTTCTTTTTTGGAGTGAATGTTTGAGGTGTATAGAAGGCATTTATTTCATTTTTAGAAAATTTAATTTTTCACATTTTTCCATGAAAAGTGCCAATACCCCCCCCTTTGGGTTCTAGGTGAAAATCTCCTCGACACAAATCAAACAAAAATGTTTCCATGGTGTGTATTCTTGTTCTTTTTCATCAAATAAACAAAATTAAACCCAGAATAAATCCTGAAAAACAAGAAATGAGCATAAAAGATGCTTCAGCGCAAGTGTTATTCTTACTATAAGAGCCCAAATTTCTAAAAATATTGCGAAAAACCACAATCTTCTTTTTTGGAGTAAATGTTTGAGGTGTATAGAAGGCATTTATTTCATTTTTAGAAAATTTAATTTTTCACATTTTTCCATGAAAAGTGCCTATACCCCCCCCTTTTGGTTCTAGGTGAAAATCTCACTCGACACAAATCAAACAAAAATGTTTCCATGGTGTGTATTCTTGTTCATTTTCATCAAATAAACAAAAAAAAAACCCAGAATAAATCCTGAAGGACAAGAAATGAGCATAAAAGATGCTTCAGCGCAAGTGTTAATGTTACTAAAAGAGCCCAAATTTCTAAAAATATTGCGAAAAACCACAATCTTCTTTTTTGGAGTGAATGTTTGAGGTGTATAGAAGGCATTTATTTCATTTTTAGAAAATTTAATTTTTCACATTTTTCCATGAAAAGAGCCAATACCCCCCCCTTTGGGTTCTAGGTAAAAATCTCACACGACACAAATCAAACAAAAATGTTTCCATGGTGTGTATTGTTGTTCATTTTCATCAAATAAACAAAATTAAACCCAGAATAAATCCTGAAAGACAAGAGATGAGCATAAAACATGCTTCAGCGCAAGGGTTATTCTTACTATAAGAGCCCAAATTTCTAAAAATATTGCGAAAAATCACAATCTTCTTTTTTGGAGTGAATGTTTGAGGTGTATAGAAGGCATTTATTTCATTTTTAGAAAATTTAATTTTTCACATTTTTCCATGAAAAGTGACAATACCCCCCCCCTTTGGGTTCTAGGTGAAAATCTCACTCGACACAAATCAAACAAAAATGTTTCCATGGTGTGTATTGTTGTTCATTTTCATCAAATAAACAAAATTAAACCCAGAATAAATCCTGAAAAACAAGAAATGAGCATAAAAGATGCTTCAGCGCAAGTGTTATTCTTACCATAAGAGCCCAAATTTCTAAAAATATTGCGAAAAACCACAATCTTCTTTTTTGGAGTGAATGTTTGAGGTGTATTGAAGGCATTTATTTCATTTTTAGAAAATGTAATTTTTCACACTTTTCCGTGAAAAGTGCCAATACCCCCCCCCTTTGGGTTCTAGGTGAAAGTCTCACTCGAAACAAATCAAACAAAAATGTTTCCATGGTGTGTATTGTTGTTCATTTTCATCCAATAAACAAAAAAACCCAGAATTAATCCTGAAAGACAAGAAATGAGCATAAAAGATGCTTCAGCGCAAGTGTTATTCTTACTATAATAGCCCAAATTTCTAAAAATATTGCGAATAGAACAAATTTTCAGTTTTAGAGTGAATGTTTGAGGTGTATAGAAGGCATATATTTCATTTTTTGAAAATTTAATTTTTCACATTTTTCCATGAAAAGTGCCAATACCTTTGGGTTCTAGGTGAAAATCTCACTCGACACAAATCAAACAAAAATGTTTCCATGGTGTGTATTCTTGTTCATTTTCATCAAATAAACAAAATAAAACCCAGAATAAATCCTGAAAGACAAGAAATGAGCATAAAAGATGCTTCAGCGCAAGTGTTATTCTTACTAGAAGAGCCCAAATTTCAAAAATATTGCGAAAAACCACAATCTTTATTTTAGAGTGAATGTTTGAGGTGTATAGAAGGCATTCATTTCCTTTTTAGAAAATTTAATTTTTCACACTTTTCCGTGAAAAGTGCCAATACCCCCCCCTTTGGGTTCTAGGTGAAAGTCTCACTCGAAACAAATCAAACAAAAATGTTTCCATGGTGTGTATTGTTGTTCCTTTTCATCCAATAAACAAAAAAAACCCAGAATTAATCCTGAAAGACAAGAAATGAGCATAAAAGATGCTTCAGCGCAAGTGTTATTCTTACTATAAGAGCCCAAATTTCAAAAAATATTGCGAAAAGCAACAATTTTCAGTTTTAGAGTGAATGTTTGAGGTGTATAGAAGGCATATATATCATTTTTAGAAAATTTAATTTTTCACATTTTTCCATGAAAAGTGCCAATACCCCCCACTTTGGGTTCTAGGTGAAAATCTCACTCGACACAAATCAAACAAAAATGTTTCCATGGTGTGTATTCTTGTTCATTTTCATCAAATAAACAAAATAAAACCCAGAATAAATCCTGAAAGACAAGAAATGAGCATAAAAGATGCTTCAGCGCAAGTGTTATTCTTACTATAAGAGCCCAAATTTCAAAAATATTGCGAAAAACCACAATCTTTATTTTAGAGTGAATGTTTGAGGTGTATAGTAGGCATTTATTACATTTTTAGAAAATTTAATTTATCACACTTTTCCTTGAAAAGTGCCAATACCCCCCCCTTTGGGTTCTAGGTGAAAATCTCACTCGGCACAAATCAAGCAAAAATGTTTCCATGGTGTGTATTGTTGTTCATTTTCATCAAATAAACAAAATTAAACCCAGAATAAATCCTGAAAAACAAGAAATGAGCATAAAAGATGCTTCAGCGCAAGTGTTATTATATAAGAGCCCAAATTTCTAAAAATATTGCGAAAAACCACAATCTTCTTTTTTGGAGTGAATGTTTGAGGTGCATAGAAGGCATTTATTTCATTTTTAGAAAATTTAATTTTTCACATTTTTCCATGAAAAGTGCCAATACCCCCCCCTTAGGGTTCTAGGTGAAAATCTCACTCGACACAAATCAAACAAAAATGTTTCCATGGTGTGTATTGTTGTTCATTTTCATCAAATAAACAAAATTAAACCCAGAATAAATCCTGAAAGACAAGAAATGAGCATAAAAGATGCTTCAGCTCAAGTGTTAATGTAACTAAAAGAGCCCAAATTTCTAAAAATATTGCGAAAAGCAACAATTTTCAGTTTTAGAGTGAATGTTTCAGGTGTATAGAAGGCATTTATTACATTTTTAGAAAATTTAATTTTTTACATTTTTCCATGAAAAGTGCCAATCCCCCCCTTTGGGTTCTAGGTGAAAATCTCAGTCGACACAAATCAAGCAAAAATGTTTCCATGGTGTATATTGTTGTTCATCTAAATCAAATAAATAAAATAAAACTCAGAATAAATCCTGAAAGACAAGAAATGAGCATAAAAGATGCTTCAGCGCAAGTGTTATTCTTACTAGAAGAGCCCAAATTTCAAAAATATTGCGAAAAACCACAATCTTTATTTTAGAGTGAATGTTTGAGGTGTATAGAAGGCATTTATTTAATTTTTAGAAAATTTAATTTTTCACACTTTTCCGTGAAAAGTGCCAATACCCCCCCCTTTGGGTTCTAGGTGAAAGTCTCACTCGAAACAAATCAAACAAAAATGTTTCCATGGTGTGTATTGATGTTCATTTTCATCCAATAAACAAAAAAACCCAGAATTAATCCTGAAAGACAAGAAATGAGCATAAAAGATGCTTCAGCGCAAGTGTTATTCTTACTATAAGAGCCCAAATTTCTAAAAATATTGCGAAAAGCAACAATTTTCAGTTTTAGAGTGAATGTTTGAGGTGTATAGAAGGCATATATATCATTTTTAGAAAATTTAATTTTTCACATTTTTCCATGAAAAGTGCCAATACCCCCCACTTTGGGTTCTAGGTGAAAATCTCACTCGACACAAATCAAACAAAAATGTTTCCATGGTGTGTATTCTTGTTCATTTTCATCAAATAAACAAAATAAAACCCAGAATAAATCCTGAAAGACAAGAAATGAGCATAAAAAATGCTTCAGCGCAAGTGTTATTCTTACTATAAGAGCCCAAATTTCAAAAATATTGCGAAAAACCACAATCTTTATTTTAGAGTGAATGTTTGAGGTGTATAGTAGGCATTTATTACATTTTTAGAAAATTTAATTTTTCACATTTTTCCATGAAAAGTGCCAATACCCCCCCCTTAGGGTTCTAGGTGAAAATCTCACTCGACACAAATCAAACAAAAATGTTTCCATGGTGTGTATTGTTGTTCATTTTCATCAAATAAACAAAATTAAACCCAGAATAAATCCTGAAAGACAAGAAATGAGCATAAAAGATGCTTCAGCTCAAGTGTTAATGTAACTAAAAGAGCCCAAATTTCTAAAAATATTGCGAAAAGCAACAATTTTCAGTTTTAGAGTGAATGTTTCAGGTGTATAGAAGGCATTTATTACATTTTTAGAAAATTTAATTTTTCACATTTTTCCATGAAAAGTGCCAATCCCCCCCTTTGGGTTCTAGGTGAAAATCTCAGTCGACACAAATCAAGCAAAAATGTTTCCATGGTGTATATTGTTGTTCATCTAAATCAAATAAATAAAATGAAACTCAGAATAAATCCTGAAAGACAAGAAATGAGCATAAAAGATGCTTCAGCGCAAGTGTTAATGTTACTAAAAGTGCCCAAATTTCTAAAAATATTGCGAAAAACCATAATCTTCTGTTTTAGAGTGAATGTTTGATTGTATAGAAGGCATTTATTTCATTTTTAGAAAATTTATTTTTTCTCTTTTTTCCATGAAAAGTGCCAAAAGCCCCCCTTTGGGTTCTAGGTGAAAATCTCACTCGACACATATCAAACAAAAATGTTTCCATGGTGTGTATTCTTGTTCATTTTCATCAAATAAACAAAATAAAACTCAGAATAAATCCTGAAAGATAAGATATGAGCATAAAAGATCCTTCAACGCAAGTGTTCATGTTACTAAAAGAGCCCAAATTTCTAAAAATATTGCGAAAAGCAACAATTTTCAGTTTTAGAGTGAATGTTTCAGGTGTATAGAAGGCATTTATTACATTTTTAGAAAATTTAATTTTTCACATTTTTCCATGAAAAGTGCCAATACCCCCCCCTTTGGGTTCTAGGTGAAAATCTCACTCGGCACAAATCAAGCAAAAATGTTTCCATGGCGTGTATTGTTGTTCATTTTCATCAAATAAACAAAATTAAACCCAGAATAAATCCTGAAAAACAAGAAATGAGCATAAAAGATGCTTCAGCGCAAGTGTTATTCTTACTATAAGAGCCCAAATTTCTAAAAATATTGCGAAAAACCACAATCTTCTTTTTTGGGGTGAATGTTTGAGGTCCATAGAAGGCATTTATTTCATTTTTACAAAATTTAATTTTTCACATTTTTCCATGAAAAGTGCCAATACCCCCCCTTTGGGTTCTAGGTGAAAATCTCACTCGACACAAATCAAACAAAAATGTTTCCATGGTGTGTATTCTTCTTCATTTTCATCAAATAAACAAAATAAAACCCAGAATAAATCCTGAAAGACAAGAAATGAGCATAAAAGATGCTTCAGCGCAAGTGTTATTCTTACCATAAGAGCCCAAATTTCAAAAATAATGCGAAAAACCACAATATTTATTTTTGAGTGAATGTTTGAGGTGTATTGAAGGCATTTATTTCATTTTTAGAGAATGTAATTTTTCACACTTTTCCGTGAAAAGTGCCAATACCCCCCCCCTTTGGGTTCTAGGTGAAAATCTCACTCGAAACAAATCAAACAAAAATGTTTTCATGGTGTGTATTGTTGTTCATTTTCATCCAATAAACAAAAAAAACCCAGAATTAATCCTGAAAGACAAGAAATGAGCATAAAAGATGCTTCAGCGCAAGTGTTATTCTTACTATAATAGCCCAAATTTCTAAAAATATTGCGAAAAGCAACAATTTTCAGTTTTAGAGTGAATGTTTGAGGTGTATAGAAGGCATATATTTCATTTTTTGAAAATTTAATTTTTTAAATTTTTCCATGAAAAGTGCCAATACCCCCCCTTTGGGTTCTAGGTGAAAATCTCACTCGCCACAAATCAAACAAAAATGTTTCCATGGTGTGTATTGTTGTTCATTTTCATCAAATAAACAAAAAAAACCCAGAATTAATCCTGAAAGACAAGAAATGAGCATAAAAGATGCTTCAGCGCAAGTGTTCATGTTACTAAAAGAGCCCAAATTTCTAAAAATATTGCGAAAAGCAAAATATTCAGTTTTAGAGTAAATGTTTGAGGTGTATAGAAGGCATTTATTTCATTTTTAGAAAATTTAATTTTTCACACTTTTCCGTGAAAAGTGCAAATACCCCCCCCTTTGGGTTGTAGGTGAAAATCTCACTCGACACAAATCAAACAAAAATGTTTCCATGGTGTGTATTGTTGTTCATTTTCATCAAATAAACAAAAAAACCCAGAATTAATCCTGAAAGACAAGAAATGAGCATAAAAGATGCTTCAGCGCAAGTGTTATTCTTACTATAAGAGCCCAAATTTCAAAAATAATGCGAAAAACCACAATATTTATTTTAGAGTGAATGTTTGAGGTGTATTGAAGGCATTTATTTCATTTTTAGAAAATGTAATTTTTCACACTTTTCCGTGAAAAGTGCCAATACCCCCCCCCTTTGGGTTCTAGGTGAAAGTCTCACTCGAAACAAATCAAACAAAAATGTTTCCATGGTGTGTATTGTTGTTCATTTTCATCCAATAAACAAAAAAACCCAGAATTAATCCTGAAAGACAAGAAATGAGCATAAAAGATGCTTCAGCGCAAGTGTTATTCTTACTATAATAGCCCAAATTTCTAAAAATATTGCGAATAGCAACAATTTTCAGTTTTAGAGTGAATGTTTGAGGTGTATAGAAGGCATATATTTCATTTTTTGAAAATTTAATTTTTCACATTTTTCCAGGAAAAGTGCCAATACCTTTGGGTTCTAGGTGAAAATCTCACTCGACACAAATCAAACAAAAATGTTTCCATGGTGTGTATTCTTGTTCATTTTCATCAAATAAACAAAATAAAACCCAGAATAAATCCTGAAAGACAAGAAATGAGCATAAAAGATGCTTCAGCGCAAGTGTTATTCTTACTATAAGAGCCCAAATTTCAAAAATAATGCGAAAAACCACAATATTTATTTTAGAGTGAATGATAGAGGTGTATTGAAGGCATTTATTTCATTTTTAGAAAATGTAATTTTTCACACTTTTCCGTGAAAAGTGCCAATACCCCCCCCCTTTGGGTTCTAGGTGAAAATCTCACTCGAAACAAATCAAACAAAAATTTTTCCATGGTGTGTATTGTTGTTCATTTTCATCCAATAAACAAAAAAAACCCAGAATTAATCCTGAAAGACAAGAAATGAGCATAAAAGATGCTTCAGCGCAAGTGTTATTCTTACTATAATAGCCCAAATTTCTAAAAATATTGCGAAAAGCAACCAATTTCAGTTTTAGAGTGAATGTTTGAGGTGTATAGAAGGCATATATTTCATTTTTTGAAAATTTAATTTTTCACATTTTTCCAGGAAAAGTGCCAATACCTTTGGGTTCTAGGTGAAAATCTCACTCGGCACAAATCAAACAAAAATGTTTCCATGGTGTGTATTGTTGTTCATTTTCATCAAATAAACAAAATTAAACCCAGAATAAATCCTGAAAGACAAGAAATGAGCATAAAAGATGCTTCAGCGCAAGTGTTATTCTTACTATAAGAGCCCAAATTTCAAAAATATTGCGAAAAACCACAATCTTTATTTTAGAGTGAATGTTTGAGGTGTATAGAAGGCATTTATTTCATTTTTAGAAAATTTAATTTTTCACATTTTTCCGTGAAAACTGCCAATACCCCCCCCCTCTGGGTTCTAGGTGAAAATCTCACTTGACACAAATCAAACAAAAATGTTTCCATGGTGTGTATTCTTGTTCATTTTCATCAAATAAACAAAATAAAACTCAGAACAAATCCTGAAAGATAAGATATGAGCATAAAAGATGCTTCAGCGCAAGTATTCATGTTACTAAAAGAGCCCAAATTTCTAAAAATATTGCGAAAAGCAACAATTTTCAGTTATAGAGTGAATGTTTCAGGTGTATAGAAGGCATTTATTACATTTTTAGAAAATTTAATTTTTCACATTTTTCCATGAAAAGTGCCAATACCCCCCCCTTTGGGTTCTAGGTGAAAATCTCACTCGACACAAATCAAACAAAAATGTTTCCATGGTGTGTATTCTTGTTCCTTTTTATCAAATAAACAAAAAAAAACTCAGAATAAATCCTGAAAGATAAGATATGAGCATAAAAGATGCTTCAGCGCAAGTAATAATGTTACTAAAAGAGCCCAAATTTCTAAAAATATTGCGAAAAAACCATAATCTTCTGTTTTAGAGTGAATGTTTGAGGTGTATAGAAGGCATTTATTTCATTTTTAGAAAATTTAATTTTTCTCTTTTTTCCATGAAAAGTACCAATACCCCCCCTTTGGGTTCTAGGTGAAAATCTCACTCGACACAAATCAAACAAAAATGTTTCCATGGCGTGTATATTTGTCATTTTCATCAAATAAACAAAATTAAACCCAGAATAAATCCTGAAAAACAAGAAATGAGCATAAAAGATGCTTCAGCGCAAGTGTTATTCTTACTATAAGAGCCCAAATTTCTAAAAATATTGCAAAAAACCACAATCTTCTTTTTTGGAGTGAATGTTTGAGGTGCATAGGAGGCATTTATTTCATTTTTAGAAAATTTAATTTTTCACATTTTTCCATGAAAAGTGCCAATACCCCCCCTTTGGGTTCTAGGTGAAAATCTCACTCGACACAAATCAAACAAAAATGTTTCTATGGTGTGTATTCTTGTTTATTTTCATCAAATAAACAAAATAAAACCCAGAATAAATCCTGAAAGACAAGAAATGAGCATAAAAGATGCTTCAGCGCAAGTGTTATTCTTACTATAAGAGCCCAAATTTAAAAAAAAATGCGAAAAACCACAATATTTATTTTAGAGTGAATGTTTGAGGTGTATTGAAGGCATTTATTTCATTTTTAGAAAATGTAATTTTTCACACTTTTCCGTGAAAAGTGCCAATACCCCCCCCTTTGGGTTCTAGGTGAAAATCTCACTCGAAACAAATCAAACAAAAATTTTTCCATGGTGTGTATTGTTGTTCATTTTCATCCAATAAACAAAAAAACCCAGAATTAATCCTGAAAGACAAGAAATGAGCATAAAAGATGCTTCAGCGCAAGTGTTATTCTTACTATAATAGCCCAAATTTCTAAAAATATTGCGAAAAGCAACCAATTTCAGTTTTAGAGTGAATGTTTGAGGTGTATAGAAGGCATATATTTCATTTTTTGAAAATTTAATTTTTCACATTTTTCCAGGAAAAGTGCCAATACCTTTGGGTTCTAGGTGAAAATCTCACTCGGCACAAATCAAACAAAAATGTTTCCATGGTGTGTATTGTTGTTCATTTTCATCAAATAAACAAAATTAAACCCAGAATAAATCCTGAAAGACAAGAAATGAGCATAAAAGATGCTTCAGCGCAAGTGTTATTCTTACTATAAGAGCCCAAATTTCAAAAATATTGCGAAAAACCACAATCTTTATTTTAGAGTGAATGTTTGAGGTGTATAGAAGGCATTTATTTCATTTTTAGAAAATTTAATTTTTCACATTTTTCCGTGAAAAGTGCCAATACCCCCCCCTCTGGGTTCTAGGTGAAAATCTCACTTGACACAAATCAAACAAAAATGTTTCCATGGTGTGTATTCTTGTTCATTTTCATCAAATAAACAAAATAAAACTCAGAACAAATCCTGAAAGATAAGATATGAGCATAAAAGATGCTTCAGCGCAAGTATTCATGTTACTAAAAGAGCCCAAATTTCTAAAAATATTGCGAAAAGCAACAATTTTCAGTTTTAGAGTGAATGTTTCAGGTGTATAGAAGGCATTTATTACATTTTTAGAAAATTTAATTTTTCACATTTTTCCATGAAAAGTGCCAATAACCCCCCCCTTTGGGTTCTAGGTGAAAATCTCACTCGACACAAATCAAACAAAAATGTTTCCATGGTGTGTATTCTTGTTCATTTTCATCAAATAAACAAAATAAAACTCAGAACAAATCCTGAAAAATAAGATATGAGCATAAAAGATGCTTCAGCGCAAGTGTTCATGTTACTAAAAGAGCCCAAATTTCTAAAAATATTGCGAAAAGCAACAATTTTCAGTTTTAGACTGAATGTTTCAGGTGTATAGAAGGTATTTATTACATTTTTTTAAAATTTAATTTTTCACATTTTTCCATGAAAAGTTCCAATACCCCCCCCTTTGGGTTCTAGGTGAAAATCTCACTCGACACAAATCAAACAAAAATGTTTCCAAGGTGTGTATTCTTGTTCATTTTCATCAAATAAACAAAATAAAACTCAGAATAAATGCTGAAAGATAAGATATGAGCATAAAAGATGCTTCAGCGCATGTGTTCATGTTACTAAAAGAGCCCAAATTTCTAAAAATATTGCGAAAAGCAACAATTTTCAGTTTTAGAGTGAATGTTTCAGGTGTATAGAAGGCATTTATTACATTTTTTGAAAATTTAATTTTTCACATTTTTCCATGAAAATGCATATACTCCCCCCTTTGGGTTTTAGGTGAAAATCTCACTCGACACAAATCAAACAAAAATGTTTCCATGGTGTGTATTCTTGTTCATTTTCATCAAATAAACAAAATTAAACCCAGAATAAATCCTGAAAGATAAGATATGAGCATAAAAGATGCTTCAGCGCAAGTGTTCATGTTACTAAAAGAGCCCAAATTTCTAAAAATATTGCGAAAAGCAACAATTTTCAGTTTTAGAGTGAATTTTTCAGGTGTATAGAAGGCATTTATTACATTTTTAGAAAATTTAATTTTTCACATTTTTCCGTGAAAAGTGCCAATACCCCCCCCCCTTTGGGTTCTAGGTGAAAATCTCACTTGACACAAATCAAACAAAAATGTTTCCATGGTGTGTATTCTTGTTCATTTTCATCAAATAAACAAAATTAAACCCAGAATAAATCCTGAAAGACAAGAAATGAGCATAAAAGATGCTTCAGCGCAGGTGTTATTCTTACTATAAGAGCCCAAATTTCTAAAAATATTGCGAAAAGCAACAATTTTCAGTTTTAGAGTGAATGTTTCAGGTGTATAGAAGGCATTTATTACATTTTTAGAAAATTTAATTTTTCACATTTTTCCATGAAAAGTGCCAATCCCCCCCTTTGGGTTCTAGGTGAAAATCTCAGTCGACACAAATCAAGCAAAAATGTTTCCATGGTGTATATTGTTGTTCATCTAAATCAAATAAATAAAATGAAACTCAGAATAAATCCTGAAAGACAAGAAATGAGCATAAAAGATGCTTCAGCGCAAGTGTTAATGTTACTAAAAGTGCCCAAATTTCTAAAAATATTGCGAAAAAACCATAATCTTCTGTTTTAGAGTGAATGTTTGATTGTATAGAAGGCATTTATTTCATTTTTAGAAAATTTATTTTTTCTCTTTTTTCCATGAAAAGTGCCAAAAGCCCCCCTTTGGGTTCTAGGTGAAAATCTCACTCGACACATATCAAACAAAAATGTTTCCATGGTGTGTATTCTTGTTCATTTTCATCAAATAAACAAAATAAAACTCAGAATAAATCCTGAAAGATAAGATATGAGCATAAAAGATCCTTCAGCGCAAGTGTTCATGTTACTAAAAGAGCCCAAATTTCTAAAAATATTGCGAAAAGCAACAATTTTCAGTTTTAGAGTGAATGTTTCAGGTGTATAGAAGGCATTTATTACATTTTTAGAAAATTTAATTTTTCACATTTTTCCATGAAAAGTGCCAATACCCCCCCCTTTGGGTTCTAGGTGAAAATCTCACTCGGCACAAATCAAGCAAAAATGTTTCCATGGCGTGTATTGTTGTTCATTTTCATCAAATAAACAAAATTAAACCCAGAATAAATCCTGAAAAACAAGAAATGAGCATAAAAGATGCTTCAGCGCAAGTGTTATTCTTACTATAAGAGCCCAAATTTCTAAAAATATTGCGAAAAACCACAATCTTCTTTTTTGGGGTGAATGTTTGAGGTCCATAGAAGGCATTTATTTCATTTTTAGAAAATTTAATTTTTCACATTTTTCCATGAAAAGTGCCAATACCCCCCCTTTGGGTTCTAGGTGAAAATCTCACTCGACACAAATCAAACAAAAATGTTTCCATGGTGTGTATTCTTCTTCATTTTCATCAAATAAACAAAATAAAACCCAGAATAAATCCTGAAAGACAAGAAATGAGCATAAAAGATGCTTCAGCGCAAGTGTTATTCTTACCATAAGAGCCCAAATTTCAAAAATAATGCGAAAAACCACAATATTTATTTTTGAGTGAATGTTTGAGGTGTATTGAAGGCATTTATTTCATTTTTAGAGAATGTAATTTTTCACACTTTTCCGTGAAAAGTGCCAATACCCCCCCCTTTGGGTTCTAGGTGAAAATCTCACTCGAAACAAATCAAACAAAAATGTTTTCATGGTGTGTATTGTTGTTCATTTTCATCCAATAAACAAAAAAACCCAGAATTAATCCTGAAAGACAAGAAATGAGCATAAAAGATGCTTCAGCGCAAGTGTTATTCTTACTATAATAGCCCAAATTTCTAAAAATATTGCGAAAAGCAACAATTTTCAGTTTTAGAGTGAATGTTTGAGGTGTATAGAAGGCATATATTTCATTTTTTGAAAATTTAATTTTTTAAATTTTTCCATGAAAAGTGCCAATACCCCCCCTTTGGGTTCTAGGTGAAAATCTCACTCGCCACAAATCAAACAAAAATGTTTCCATGGTGTGTATTGTTGTTCATTTTCATCAAATAAACAAAAAAACCCAGAATTAATCCTGAAAGACAAGAAATGAGCATAAAAGATGCTTCAGCGCAAGTGTTCATGTTACTAAAAGAGCCCAAATTTCTAAAAATATTGCGAAAAGCAAAATATTCAGTTTTAGAGTAAATGTTTGAGGTGTATAGAAGGCATTTATTTCATTTTTAGAAAATTTAATTTTTCACACTTTTCCGTGAAAAGTGCAAATACCCCCCCCTTTGGGTTGTAGGTGAAAATCTCACTCGACACAAATCAAACAAAAATGTTTCCATGGTGTGTATTGTTGTTCATTTTCATCAAATAAACAAAAAAACCCAGAATTAATCCTGAAAGACAAGAAATGAGCATAAAAGATGCTTCAGCGCAAGTGTTATTCTTACTATAAGAGCCCAAATTTCAAAAATAATGCGAAAAACCACAATATTTATTTTAGAGTGAATGTTTGAGGTGTATTGAAGGCATTTATTTCATTTTTAGAAAATGTAATTTTTCACACTTTTCCGTGAAAAGTGCCAATACCCCCCCCTTTGGGTTCTAGGTGAAAGTCTCACTCGAAACAAATCAAACAAAAATGTTTCCATGGTGTGTATTGTTGTTCATTTTCATCCAATAAACAAAAAAACCCAGAATTAATCCTGAAAAACAAGAAATGAGCATAAAAGATGCTTCAGCGCAAGTGTTATTCTTACTATAAGAGCCCAAATTTCTAAAAATATTGCGAAAAACCACAATCTTCTTTTTTGGAGTGAATGTTTGAGGTGCATAGGAGGCATTTATTTCATTTTTAGAAAATTTAATTTTTCACATTTTTCCATGAAAAGTGCCTTTGGGTTCTAGGTGAAAATCTCACTCGACACAAATCAAACAAAAATGTTTCCATGGTGTGTATTCTTGTTCATTTTCATCAAATAAACAAAATAAAACCCAGAATAAATCCTGAAAGACAAGAAATGAGCATAAAAGATGCTTCAGCGCAAGTGTTATTCTTACTATAAGAGCCCAAATTTCAAAAATAATGCGAAAAACCACAATATTTATTTTAGAGTGAATGATAGAGGTGTATTGAAGGCATTTATTTCATTTTTAGAAAATGTAATTTTTCACACTTTTCCGTGAAAAGTGCCAATACCCCCCCCTTTGGGTTCTAGGTGAAAATCTCACTCGAAACAAATCAAACAAAAATTTTTCCATGGTGTGTATTGTTGTTCATTTTCATCCAATAAACAAAAAAACCCAGAATTAATCCTGAAAGACAAGAAATGAGCATAAAAGATGCTTCAGCGCAAGTGTTATTCTTACTATAATAGCCCAAATTTCTAAAAATATTGCGAAAAGCAACCAATTTCAGTTTTAGAGTGAATGTTTGAGGTGTATAGAAGGCATATATTTCATTTTTTGAAAATTTAATTTTTCACATTTTTCCAGGAAAAGTGCCAATACCTTTGGGTTCTAGGTGAAAATCTCACTCGGCACAAATCAAACAAAAATGTTTCCATGGTGTGTATTGTTGTTCATTTTCATCAAATAAACAAAATTAAACCCAGAATAAATCCTGAAAGACAAGAAATGAGCATAAAAGATGCTTCAGCGCAAGTGTTATTCTTACTATAAGAGCCCAAATTTCAAAAATATTGCGAAAAACCACAATCTTTATTTTAGAGTGAATGTTTGAGGTGTATAGAAGGCATTTATTTCATTTTTAGAAAATTTAATTTTTCACATTTTTCCGTGAAAACTGCCAATACCCCCCCCTCTGGGTTCTAGGTGAAAATCTCACTTGACACAAATCAAACAAAAATGTTTCCATGGTGTGTATTCTTGTTCATTTTCATCAAATAAACAAAATAAAACTCAGAACAAATCCTGAAAGATAAGATATGAGCATAAAAGATGCTTCAGCGCAAGTATTCATGTTACTAAAAGAGCCCAAATTTCTAAAAATATTGCGAAAAGCAACAATTTTCAGTTATAGAGTGAATGTTTCAGGTGTATAGAAGGCATTTATTACATTTTTAGAAAATTTAATTTTTCACATTTTTCCATGAAAAGTGCCAATACCCCCCCCTTTGGGTTCTAGGTGAAAATCTCACTCGACACAAATCAAACAAAAATGTTTCCATGGTGTGTATTCTTGTTCATTTTCATCAAATAAACAAAAAAAAACTCAGAATAAATCCTGAAAGATAAGATATGAGCATAAAAGATGCTTCAGCGCAAGTAATAATGTTACTAAAAGAGCCCAAATTTCTAAAAATATTGCGAAAAACCATAATCTTCTGTTTTAGAGTGAATGTTTGAGGTGTATAGAAGGCATTTATTTCATTTTTAGAAAATTTAATTTTTCTCTTTTTTCCATGAAAAGTACCAATACCCCCCCTTTGGGTTCTAGGTGAAAATCTCACTCGACACAAATCAAACAAAAATGTTTCCATGGCGTGTATATTTGTCATTTTCATCAAATAAACAAAATTAAACCCAGAATAAATCCTGAAAAACAAGAAATGAGCATAAAAGATGCTTCAGCGCAAGTGTTATTCTTACTATAAGAGCCCAAATTTCTAAAAATATTGCAAAAAACCACAATCTTCTTTTTTGGAGTGAATGTTTGAGGTGCATAGGAGGCATTTATTTCATTTTTAGAAAATTTAATTTTTCACATTTTTCCATGAAAAGTGCCAATACCCCCCCTTTGGGTTCTAGGTGAAAATCTCACTCGACACAAATCAAACAAAAATGTTTCTATGGTGTGTATTCTTGTTTATTTTCATCAAATAAACAAAATAAAACCCAGAATAAATCCTGAAAGACAAGAAATGAGCATAAAAGATGCTTCAGCGCAAGTGTTATTCTTACTATAAGAGCCCAAATTTAAAAAAAAATGCGAAAAACCACAATATTTATTTTAGAGTGAATGTTTGAGGTGTATTGAAGGCATTTATTTCATTTTTAGAAAATGTAATTTTTCACACTTTTCCGTGAAAAGTGCCAATACCCCCCCCTTTGGGTTCTAGGTGAAAATCTCACTCGAAACAAATCAAACAAAAATTTTTCCATGGTGTGTATTGTTGTTCATTTTCATCCAATAAACAAAAAAACCCAGAATTAATCCTGAAAGACAAGAAATGAGCATAAAAGATGCTTCAGCGCAAGTGTTATTCTTACTATAATAGCCCAAATTTCTAAAAATATTGCGAAAAGCAACCAATTTCAGTTTTAGAGTGAATGTTTGAGGTGTATAGAAGGCATATATTTCATTTTTTGAAAATTTAATTTTTCACATTTTTCCAGGAAAAGTGCCAATACCTTTGGGTTCTAGGTGAAAATCTCACTCGGCACAAATCAAACAAAAATGTTTCCATGGTGTGTATTGTTGTTCATTTTCATCAAATAAACAAAATTAAACCCAGAATAAATCCTGAAAGACAAGAAATGAGCATAAAAGATGCTTCAGCGCAAGTGTTATTCTTACTATAAGAGCCCAAATTTCAAAAATATTGCGAAAAACCACAATCTTTATTTTAGAGTGAATGTTTGAGGTGTATAGAAGGCATTTATTTCATTTTTAGAAAATTTAATTTTTCACATTTTTCCGTGAAAAGTGCCAATACCCCCCCCTCTGGGTTCTAGGTGAAAATCTCACTTGACACAAATCAAACAAAAATGTTTCCATGGTGTGTATTCTTGTTCATTTTCATCAAATAAACAAAATAAAACTCAGAACAAATCCTGAAAGATAAGATATGAGCATAAAAGATGCTTCAGCGCAAGTATTCATGTTACTAAAAGAGCCCAAATTTCTAAAAATATTGCGAAAAGCAACAATTTTCAGTTTTAGAGTGAAAGTTTCAGGTGTATAGAAGGCATTTATTACATTTTTAGAAAATTTAATTTTTCACATTTTTCCATGAAAAGTGCCAATAACCCCCCCCTTTGGGTTCTAGGTGAAAATCTCACTCGACACAAATCAAACAAAAATGTTTCCATGGTGTGTATTCTTGTTCATTTTCATCAAATAAACAAAATAAAACTCAGAACAAATCCTGAAAAATAAGATATGAGCATAAAAGATGCTTCAGCGCAAGTGTTCATGTTACTAAAAGAGCCCAAATTTCTAAAAATATTGCGAAAAGCAACAATTTTCAGTTTTAGACTGAATGTTTCAGGTGTATAGAAGGTATTTATTACATTTTTTTAAAATTTAATTTTTCACATTTTTCCATGAAAAGTTCCAATACCCCCCCCTTTGGGTTCTAGGTGAAAATCTCACTCGACACAAATCAAACAAAAATGTTTCCAAGGTGTGTATTCTTGTTCATTTTCATCAAATAAACAAAATAAAACTCAGAATAAATGCTGAAAGATAAGATATGAGCATAAAAGATGCTTCAGCGCAAGTGTTCATGTTACTAAAAGAGCCCAAATTTCTAAAAATATTGCGAAAAGCAACAATTTTCAGTTTTAGAGTGAATGTTTCAGGTGTATAGAAGGCATTTATTACATTTTTTGAAAATTTAATTTTTCACATTTTTCCATGAAAATGCATATACTCCCCCCTTTGGGTTTTAGGTGAAAATCTCACTCGACACAAATCAAACAAAAATGTTTCCATGGTGTGTATTCTTGTTCATTTTCATCAAATAAACAAAATTAAACCCAGAATAAATCCTGAAAGATAAGATATGAGCATAAAAGATGCTTCAGCGCAAGTGTTCATGTTACTAAAAGAGCCCAAATTTCTAAAAATATTGCGAAAAGCAACAATTTTCAGTTTTAGAGTGAATTTTTCAGGTGTATAGAAGGCATTTATTACATTTTTAGAAAATTTAATTTTTCACATTTTTCCGTGAAAAGTGCCAATACCCCCCCCTCTGGGTTCTAGGTGAAAATCTCACTTGACACAAATCAAACAAAAATGTTTCCATGGTGTGTATTCTTGTTCATTTTCATCAAATAAACAAAATAAAACTCAGAACAAATCCTGAAAGATAAGATATGAGCATAAAAGATGCTTCAGCGCAAGTATTCATGTTACTAAAAGAGCCCAAATTTCTAAAAATATTGCGAAAAGCAACAATTTTCAGTTTTAGAGTGAATGTTTCAGGTGTATAGAAGGCATTTATTACATTTTTAGAAAATTTAATTTTTCACATTTTTCCATGAAAAGTGCCAATAACCCCCCCTTTGGGTTCTAGGTGAAAATCTCACTCGACACAAATCAAACAAAAATGTTTCCATGGTGTGTATTCTTGTTCATTTTCATCAAATAAACAAAATAAAACTCAGAACAAATCCTGAAAAATAAGATATGAGCATAAAAGATGCTTCAGCGCAAGTGTTCATGTTACTAAAAGAGCCCAAATTTCTAAAAATATTGCGAAAAGCAACAATTTTCAGTTTTAGAGTGAATGTTTCAGGTGTATAGAAGGTATTTATTACATTTTTTTAAAATTTAATTTTTCACATTTTTCCATGAAAAGTTCCAATACCCCCCCCTTTGGGTTCTAGGTGAAAATCTCACTCGACACAAATCAAACAAAAATGTTTCCAAGGTGTGTATTCTTGTTCATTTTCATCAAATAAACAAAATAAAACTCAGAATAAATGCTGAAAGATAAGATATGAGCATAAAAGATGCTTCAGCGCAAGTGTTCATGTTACTAAAAGAGCCCAAATTTCTAAAAATATTTCGAAAAGCAACAATTTTCAGTTTTAGAGTGAATGTTTCAGGTGTATAGAAGGCATTTATTACATTTTTAGAAAATTTAATTTTTCACATTTTTCCATGAAAAGTGCCAATTACCCCCCCCCCTTTGGGTTCTAGGTGAAAATCTCACTCGGCACAAATCAAACAAAAATGTTTCCATGGTGTGTATTGTTGTTCATTTTCATCAAATAAACAAAATTAAACCCAGAATAAATCCTGAAAAACAAGGAATGAGCATAAAAGATGCTTCAGCGCAAGTGTTGTTCTTACTATAAGAGCCCAAATTTCTAAAAATATTGCGAAAAACCACAATCTTCTTTTTTGGAGTGAATGTTTGAGGTGCATAGAAGGCATTTATTTCATTTTTAGAAAATTTAATTTTTCACATTTTTCCATGAAAACTGCCAATACCCCCCCTTTGGGTTCTAGGTGAAAATCTCACTCGACACAAATCAAACAAAAATGTTTCCATGGTGTGTATTCTTGTTCATTTTCATCAAATAAACAAAATTAAACCCAGAATAAATCCTGAAAGATAAGATATGAGCATAAAAGATGCTTCAGCGCAAGTGTTCATGTTACTAAAAGAGCCCAAATTTCTAAAAATATTGCGAAAAGCAACAATTTTCAGTTTTAGAGTGAATTTTTCAGGTGTATAGAAGGCATTTATTACATTTTTAGAAAATTTAATTTTTCACATTTTTCCATGAAAAGTGCCAATACCTTAGCCCCCCCTTTGGGTTCTAGGTGAAAATCTCACTCGACACAAATCAAACAAAAATGTTTCCTTGGTGTGTATTGTTGTTCATTTTCATCAAATAAACAAAATTAAACCCAGAATAAATCCTGAAAGACAAGAAATGAGCATAAAAGATGCTTCAGCGCAAGTGTTATTCTTACTATAAGAGCCCAAATTTCAAAAATATTGCGAAAAACCACAATCTTTATTTTAGAGTGAATGTTTGAGGTGTATAGAAGGCATTTATTTCATTTTTAGAAAATTTAATTTTTCACGTTTTTCCGTGAAAATATCCAATACCCCCCCCTTTGGGTTCTGGGTGAAAATCTCACTTGACACAAATCAAACAAAAATGTTTCCATGGTGTGTATTCTTGTTCATTTTCATCAAATAAACAAAATAAAACTCAGAACAAATCCTGAAAGATAAGATATGAGCATAAAAGATGCTTCAGCGCAAGTGTTCATGTTACTAAAAGAGCCCAAATTTCTAAAAATATTGCGAAAAGCAACAATTTTTAAATTTAGAGTGAATGTTTCAGGTGTATAGAAGGCATTTATTACATTTTTAGAAAATTTAATTTTTCACATTTTTCCATGAAAAGTGCCAATACCCCCCCCCCTTTGGGTTCTAGGTGAAAATCTCACTCGACACACATCAAACAAAAATGTCTCCATGGTGTGTATTGTACTTCCTTTTCATCAAATAAACAAAATTAAACCCAGAATTAATCCTGAAAGACAAGAAATGAGCATAAAAGATGCTTCAGCGCAAGTGTTATTCTTACTATAAGAGCCCAAATTTCTAAAAATATTGCGAAAAACCACAATCTTCTTTTTTGGAGTGAATGTGTGAGGTGCATAGAAGGCATTTATTTCATTTTTAGAAAATTTAATTTTTACATTTTTCCATGAAAACTGCCAATACCCCCCCTTTGGGTTCTAGGTGAAAATCTCACTCGACACAAATCAAACAAAAATGTTTCCATGGTGTGTATTCTTGTTCATTTTCATCAGATAAACAAAATAAAACTCAGAATAAATCCTGAAAGATAAGATATGAGCATAAAAGATGCTTCAGCGCAAGTGTTCATGTTACTAAAAGAGCCCAAATTTCTAAAACTATTGCGAAAAGCAACAATTTTCAGTTTTAGAGTGAATGTTTCAGGTGTATAGAAGGCATTTATTACATTTTTTGAAAATTTAATTTTTCACATTTTTCCATGAAAAGTGCCAATACCCTCCCCCTTTGGGTTCTAGGTGAAAATCTCACTCAACACAAATCAAACAAAAATGTTTCCTTGGTGTGTATTGTTGTTCATTTACATCAAATAAACAAAATTAAACCCAGAATAAATCCTGAAAGACAAGAAATGAGCATAAAAGATGCTTCAGCGCAAGTGTTATTCTTACTATAAGAGCCCAAATTTCAAAAATATTGCGAAAAACCACAATCTTTATTTTAGAGTGAATGTTTGAGGTGTATAGAAGGCATTTATTTCATTTTTAGAAAATTTAATTTTTCACATTTTTCCGTGAAAATTGCCAATACCCCCCCCCCCTTTGGGTTCTAGGTGAAAATCTCACTTGACACAAATCAAACAAAAATGTTTCCATGGTGTGTATTCTTTGTCATTTTCATCAAATAAACAAAATAAAACTCAGAACAAATCCTGAAAGATAAGATATGAGCATAAAAGATGCTTCAGCGCAAGTGTTATTCTTGCTATAAGAGCCCAAATTTCTAAAAATATTGCGAAAAACCACAATCTTCATTTTTGGAGTGAATGTTTAAGGTGCATAGAAGGCATTTATTTCATTTTTAGAAAATTTAATTTTTCACATTTTTCCATGAAAACTGCCAATACCCCCCCTTTGGGTTCTAGGTGAAAATCTCACTCGACACAAATCAAACAAAAATGTTTCCATGGTGTGTATTCTTGTTCATTTTCATCAAATAAACAAAATTAAACCCAGAATAAATCCTGAAAGATAAGATATGAGCATAAAAGATGCTTCAGCGCAAGTGTTATTCTTACTATAAGAGCCCAAATTTCTAAAAATATTGCGAAAAGCAACAATTTTCAGTTTTAGAGTGAATGTTTCAGGTGTATAGAAGGCATTTATTACATTTATAGAAAATTTAATTTTTCACATTTTTCCATGAAAAGTGCCAATACCTTAGCCCCCCCCTTTGGGTTGTAGGTGAAAATCTCACTCGACACAAATCAAACAAAAATGTTCCCTTGGTGTGTATTGTTTTTCATTTTCATCAAATAAAAAAAATTAAACCCAGAATAAATCCTGAAAGACAAGAAATGAGCATAAAAGATGCTTCAGCGCAAGTGTTATTCTTACTATAATAGCCCAAATTTCTAAAAATATTGCGAATAGCAACAATTTTCAGTTTTAGAGTGAATGTTTGAGGTGTATAGAAGGCATATATTTCATTTTTTGAAAATTTAATTTTTCACATTTTTCCAGGAAAAGTGCCAATACCTTTGGGTTCTAGGTGAAAATCTCACTCGACACAAATCAAACAAAAATGTTTCCATGGTGTGTATTCTTGTTCATTTTCATCAAATAAACAAAATAAAACCCAGAATAAATCCTGAAAGACAAGAAATGAGCATAAAAGATGCTTCAGCGCAAGTGTTATTCTTACTAGAAGAGCCCAAATTTCAAAAATATTGCGAAAACCACAATCTTTATTTTAGAGTGAATGTTTGAGGTGTATAGAAGGCATTCATTTCCTTTTTAGAAAATTTAATTTTTCACACTTTTCCGTGAAAAGTGCAAATACCCCCCCCTTTGGGTTGTAGGAGAAAATCTCACTCGACACAAATCAAACAAAAATGTTTCCATTGTGTGTATTGTTGTTCATTTTCATCAAATAAACAAAAAAACCCAGAATTAATCCTGAAAGACAAGAAATGAGCATAAAAGATGCTTCAGCGCAAGTGTTATTCTTACTATAAGAGCCCAAATTTCTCAAAATATTGCGAAAAACCACAACCTTCTTTTTTAGAGTGAATGTTTCAGGTGTATAGAAGGCATTTATTACATTTTTAGAAAATTTAATTTTTTACATTTTTCCATGAAAAGTGCCAATACCCCCCCCTTTGGGTTCTAGGTGAAAATCTCACTCGGCACAAATCAAGCAAATATGTTTCCATGGCGTGTATATTTGTTCATTTTCATCAAATAAACAAAATTAAACCCAGAATAAATCCTGAAAAACAAGAAATGAGCATAAAAGATGCTTCAGCGCAAGGGTTATTCTTACTATAAGAGCCCAAATTTCTAAAAATATTGCGAAAAACCACAATCTTCTTTTTTGGAGTGAATGTTTGAGGTGCATAGGAGGCATTTATTTCATTTTTAGAAAATTTAATTTTTCACATTTTTCCATGAAAAGTGCCAATACCCCCCCTTTGGGTTCTAGGTGAAAATCTCACTCGACACAAATCAAACAAAAATGTTTCCATGGTGTGTATTCTTGTTCATTTTCATCAAATAAACAAAATAAAACCCAGAATAAATCCTGAAAGACAAGAAATGAGCATAAAAGATGCTTCAGCGCAAGTGTTATTCTTACTATAAGAGCCCAAATTTCAAAAATAATGCGAAAAACCACAATATTTATTTTAGAGTGAATGTTTGAGGTGTATTGAAGGCATTTATTTCATTTTTAGAAAATGTAATTTTTCACACTTTTCCGTGAAAAGTGCCAATACCCCCCCCTTTGGGTTCTAGGTGAAAATCTCACTCGAAACAAATCAAACAAAAATTTTTCCATGGTGTGTATTGTTGTTCATTTTCATCCAATAAACAAAAAAAACCCAGAATTAATCCTGAAAGACAAGAAATGAGCATAAAAGATGCTTCAGCGCAAGTGTTATTCTTACTATAAAAGCCCAAATTTCTAAAAATATTGCGAAAAGCAACCAATTTCAGTTTTAGAGTGAATGTTTGAGGTGTATAGAAGGCATATATTTCATTTTTTGAAAATTTAATTTTTCACATTTTTCCAGGAAAAGTGCCAATACCTTTGGGTTCTAGGTGAAAATCTCACTCGGCACAAATCAAACAAAAATGTTTCCATGGTGTGTATTGTTGTTCATTTTCATCAAATAAACAAAATTAAACCCAGAATAAATCCTGAAAGACAAGAAATGAGCATAAAAGATGCTTCAGCGCAAGTGTTATTCTTACTATAAGAGCCAAAATTTTAAAAATATTGCGAAAAACCACAATCTTTATTTTAGAGTGAATGTTTGAGGTGTATAGAAGGCATTTATTTCATTTTTAGAAAATTTAATTTTTCACATTTTTCCGTGAAAAGTGCCAATACCCCCCCCTCTGGGTTCTAGGTGAAAATCTCACTCGACACAAATCAAACAAAAATGTTTCCATGGTGTGTATTCTTGTTCATTTTCATCAAATAAACAAAAAAAAACTCAGAATAAATCCTGAAAGATAAGATATGAGCATAAAAGATGCTTCAGCGCAAGTAATAATGTTACTAAAAGAGCCCAAATTTCTAAAAATATTGCGAAAAACCATAATCTTCTGTTTTAGAGTGAATGTTTGAGGTGTATAGAAGGCATTTATTTCATTTTTAGAAAATTTAATTTTTCTCTTTTTTCCATGAAAAGTACCAATACCCCCCCCTTTGGGTTCTAGGTGAAAATCTCACTCGACACAAATCAAACAAAAATGTTTCCATGGTGTGTATTCTTGTTCATTTTCATCAAATAAACAAAATAAAACTCAGAACAAATCCTGAAAAATAAGATATGAAAATAAAAGATGCTTCAGCGCAAGTGTTCATGTTACTAAAAGAGCCCAAATTTCTAAAAATATTGCGAAAAGCAACAATTTTCAGTTTTAGAGTGAATGTTTCAGGTGTATAGAAGGAATTTATTACATTTTTTTAAAATTTAATTTTTCACATTTTTCCATGAAAAGTTCCAATACCCCCCCCTTTGGGTTCTAGGTGAAAATCTCACTCGACACAAATCAAACAAAATGTTTCCAAGGTGTGTATTCTTGTTCATTTTCATCAAATAAACAAAATAAAACTCAGAATAAATGCTGAAAGATAAGATATGAGCATAAAAGATGCTTCAGCGCAAGTGTTCATGTTACTAAAAGAGCCCAAATTTCTAAAAATATTGCGAAAAGCAACAATTTTCAGTTTTAGAGTGAATGTTTCAGGTGTATAGAAGGCATTTATTACATTTTTAGAAAATTTAATTTTTCACATTTTTCCATGAAAAGTGCCAATACCCCCCCCCTTTGGGTTCTAGGTGAAAATCTCACTCGGCACAAATCAAACAAAAATGTTTCCATGGTGTGTATTGTTGTTCATTTTCATCAAATAAACAAAATTAAACCCAGAATAAATCCTGAAAAACAAGGAATGAGCATAAAAGATGCTTCAGCGCAAGTGTTGTTCTTACTATAAGAGCCCAAATTTCTAAAAATATTGCGAAAAACCACAATCTTCTTTTTTGGAGTGAATGTTTGAGGTGCATAGAAGGCATTTATTTCATTTTTAGAAAATTTAATTTTTCACATTTTTCCATGAAAACTGCCAATACCCCCCCTTTGGGTTCTAGGTGAAAATCTCACTCGACACAAATCAAACAAAAATGTTTCCATGGTGTGTATTCTTGTTCATTTTCATCAAATAAACAAAATTAAACCCAGAATAAATCCTGAAAGATAAGATATGAGCATAAAAGATGCTTCAGCGCAAGTGTTCATGTTACTAAAAGAGCCCAAATTTCTAAAAATATTGCGAAAAGCAACAATTTTCAGTTTTAGAGTGAATTTTTCAGGTGTATAGAAGGCATTTATTACATTTTTAGAAAATTTAATTTTTCACATTTTTCCATGAAAAGTGCCAATACCTTAGCCCCCCCCTTTGGGTTCTAGGTGAAAATCTCACTCGACACAAATCAAACAAAAATGTTTCCTTGGTGTGTATTGTTGTTCATTTTCATCAAATAAACAAAATTAAACCCAGAATAAATCCTGAAAGACAAGAAATGAGCATAAAAGATGCTTCAGCGCAAGTGTTATTCTTACTATAAGAGCCCAAATTTCAAAAATATTGCGAAAAACCACAATCTTTATTTTAGAGTGAATGTTTGAGGTGTATAGAAGGCATTTATTTCATTTTTAGAAAATTTAATTTTTCACATTTTTCCGTGAAAATATCCAATACCCCCCCCCCTTTGGGTTCTGGGTGAAAATCTCACTTGACACAAATCAAACAAAAATGTTTCCATGGTGTGTATTCTTGTTCATTTTCATTAAATAAACAAAATAAAACTCAGAAAAAATCCTGAAAGATAAGATATGAGCATAAAAGATGCTTCAGCGCAAGTGTTCATGTTACTAAAAGAGCCCAAATTTCTAAAAATATTGCGAAAAGCAACAATTTTTAAATTTAGAGTGAATGTTTCAGGTGTATAGAAGGCATTTATTACATTTTTAGAAAATTTAATTTTTCACATTTTTCCATGAAAAGTGCCAATACCCCTTTGGGTTCTAGGTGAAAATCTCACTCGACACAAATCAAACAAAAATGTTTCCTTGGTGTGTATTGTTGTTCATTTTCATCAAATAAACAAAATTAAACCCAGAATAAATCCTGAAAGACAAGAAATGAGCATAAAAGATGCTTCAGCGCAAGTGTTATTCTTACTATAAGAGCCCAAATTTCAAAAATATTGCGAAAAACCACAATCTTTATTTTAGAGTGAATGTTTGAGGTGTATAGAAGGCATTTATTTCATTTTTAGAAAATTTAATTTTTCACATTTTTCCGTGAAAATTGCCAATACCCCCCCCCCCTTTGGGTTCTAGGTGAAAATCTCACTTGACACAAATCAAACAAAAATGTTTCCATGGTGTGTATTCTTGGTCATTTTCATCAAATAAACAAAATAAAACTCAGAACAAATCCTGAAAGATAAGATATGAGCATAAAAGATGCTTCAGCGCAAGTGTTATTCTTACTATAAGAGCCCAAATTTCTAAAAATATTGCGAAAAACCACAATCTTCTTTTTTGGAGTGAATGTTTAAGGTGCATAGAAGGCATTTATTTCATTTTTAGAAAATTTAATTTTTCACATTTTTCCATGAAAACTGCCAATACCCCCCCTTTGGGTTCTAGGTGAAAATCTCACTCGACACAAATCAAACAAAAATGTTTCCATGGTGTGTATTCTTGTTCATTTTAATCAAATAAACAAAATTAAACCCAGAATAAATCCTGAAAGATAAGATATGAGCATAAAAGATGCTTCAGCGCAAGTGTTATTCTTACTATAAGAGCCCAAATTTCTAAAAATATTGCGAAAAGCAACAATTTTCAGTTTTAGAGTGAATGTTTCAGGTGTATAGAAGGCATTTATTACATTTATAGAAAATTTAATTTTTCACATTTTTCCATGAAAAGTGCCAATACCTTAGCCCCCCCCTTTGGGTTCTAGGTGAAAATCTCACTCGACACAAATCAAACAAAAATGTTTCCTTGGTGTGTATTGTTGTTCATTTTCATCAAATAAACAAAATTAAACCCAGAATAAATCCTGAAAGACAAGAAATGAGCATAAAAGATGCTTCAGCGCAAGTGTTATTCTTACTATAATAGCCCAAATTTCTAAAAATATTGCGAATAGCAACAATTTTCAGTTTTAGAGTGAATGTTTGAGGTGTATAGAAGGCATATATTTCATTTTTTGAAAATTTAATTTTTCACATTTTTCCAGGAAAAGTGCCAATACCTTTGGGTTCTAGGTGAAAATCTCACTCGACACAAATCAAACAAAAATGTTTCCATGGTGTGTATTCTTGTTCATTTTCATCAAATAAACAAAATAAAACCCAGAATAAATCCTGAAAGACAAGAAATGAGCATAAAAGATGCTTCAGCGCAAGTGTTATTCTTACTAGAAGAGCCCAAATTTCAAAAATATTGCGAAAAACCACAATCTTTATTTTAGAGTGAATGTTTGAGGTGTATAGAAGGCATTCATTTCCTTTTTAGAAAATTTAATTTTTCACACTTTTCCGTGAAAAGTGCAAATACCCCCCCTTTGGGTTGTAGGAGAAAATCTCACTCGACACAAATCAAACAAAAATGTTTCCATGGTGTGTATTGTTGTTCATTTTCATCAAATAAACAAAAAAAACCCAGAATTAATCCTGAAAGACAAGAAATGAGCATAAAAGATGCTTCAGCGCAAATGTTATTCTTACTATAAGAGCCCAAATTTCTAAAAATATTGCGAAAAGCAACAATTTTCAGTTTTAGAGTGAATGTTTGAGGTGTATAGAAGGCATATATTTCATTTTTAGAAAATTTAATTTTTCACATTTTTCCATGAAAAGTGCCAATACCCCCCACTTTGGGTTCTAGGTGAAAATCTCACTCGACACAAATCAAACAAAAATGTTTCCATGGTGTGTATTCTTGTTCATTTTCATCAAATAAACAAAATAAAACCCAGAATAAATCCTGAAAGACAAGAAATGAGCATAAAAGATGCTTCAGCGCAAGTGTTATTCTTTCTATAAGAGCCCAAATTTCTAAAAATATTGCGAAAAACCACAATCTTCTTTTTTAGAGTGAATGTTTCAGGTGTATAGAAGGCATTTATTACATTTTTAGAAAATTTAATTTTTCACATTTTTCCATGAAAAGTGCCAATACCCCCCCCTTTGGGTTCTAGGTGAAAATCTCACTCGGAAAAAATCAAGCAAAAATGTTTCCATGGCGTGTATTGTTGTTCATTTTCATCAAATAAACAAAATTAAACCCAGAATAAATCCTGAAAAACAAGAAATGAGCATAAAAGATGCTTCAGCGCAAGTGTTATTCTTACTATAAGAGCCCAAATTTCTAAAAATATTGCGAAAAACCACAATCTTCTTTTTTGGAGTGAATGTTTGAGGTGCATAGGAGGCATTTATTTCATTTTTAGAAAATTTAATTTTTCACATTTTTCCATGAAAAGTGCCTTTGGGTTCTAGGTGAAAATCTCACTCGACACAAATCAAACAAAAATGTTTCCATGGTGTGTATTCTTGTTCATTTTCATCAAATAAACAAAATAAAACCCAGAATAAATCCTGAAAGACAAGAAATGAGCATAAAAGATGCTTCAGCGCAAGTGTTATTCTTACTATAAGAGCCCAAATTTCAAAATTAATGCGAAAAACCACAAAATTTATTTTAGAGTGAATGTTTGAGGTGTATTGAAGGCATTTATTTCATTTTTAGAAAATGTAATTTTTCACACTTTTCCGTGAAAAGTGCCAATACCCCCCCCCTTTGGGTTCTAGGTGAAAATCTCACTCGAAACAAATCAAACAAAAATTTTTCCATGGTGTGTATTGTTGTTCATTTTCATCCAATAAACAAAAAAACCCAGAATTAATCCTGAAAGACAAGAAATGAGCATAAAAGATGCTTCAGCGCAAGTGTTATTCTTACTATAATAGCCCAAATTTCTAAAAATATTGCGAAAAGCAACTAATTTCAGTTTTAGAGTGAATGTTTGAGGTGTATAGAAGGCATATATTTCATTTTTTGAAAATTTAATTTTTCACATTTTCCAGGAAAAGTGCCAATACCTTTGGGTTCTAGGTGAAAATCTCACTCGGCACAAATCAAACAAAAATGTTTCCATGGTGTGTATTGTTGTTCATTTTCATCAAATAAACAAAATTAAACCCAGAATAAATCCTGAAAGACAAGAAATGAGCATAAAAGATGCTTCAGCGCAAGTGTTATTCTTACTATAAGAGCCCAAATTTCAAAAATATTGCGAAAAACCACAATCTTTATTTTAGAGTGAATGTTTGAGGTGTATAGAAGGCATTTATTTCATTTTTAGAAAATTTAATTTTTCACATTTTTCCGTGAAAAGTGCCAATACCCCCCCTCTGGGTTCTAGGTGAAAATCTCACTTGACACAAATCAAACAAAAATGTTTCCATGGTGTGTATTCTTGTTCATTTTCATCAAATAAACAAAATAAAACTCAGAACAAATCCTGAAAGATAAGATATGAGCATAAAAGATGCTTCAGCGCAAGTATTCATGTTACTAAAAGAGCCCAAATTTCTAAAAATATTGCGAAAAGCAACAATTTTCAGTTTTAGAGTGAATGTTTCAGGTGTATAGAAGGCATTTATTACATTTTTAGAAAATTTAATTTTTCACATTTTTCCATGAAAAGTGCCAATACCCCCCCCCCCTTTGGGTTCTAGGTGAAAATCTCACTCGGCACAAATCAAACAAAAATGTTTCCATGGTGTGTATTGTTGTTCATTTTCATCAAATAAACAAAATTAAACCCAGAATAAATCCTGAAAAACAAGGAATGAGCATAAAAGATGCTTCAGCGCAAGTGTTATTCTTACTATAAGAGCCCAAATTTCTAAAAATATTGCGAAAAACCACAATCTTCTTTTTTGGAGTGAATGTTTGAGGTGCATAGAAGGCATTTATTTCATTTTTAGAAAATTTAATTTTTCACATTTTTCCATGAAAACTGCCAATACCCCCCCTTTGGGTTCTAGGTGAAAATCTCACTCGACACAAATCAAACAAAAATGTTTCCATGGTGTGTATTCTTGTTCATTTTCATCAAATAAACAAAATTAAACCCAGAATAAATCCTGAAAGATAAGATATGAGCATAAAAGATGCTTCAGCGCAAGTGTTCATGTTACTAAAAGAGCCCAAATTTCTAAAAATATTGCGAAAAGCAACAATTTTCAGTTTTAGAGTGAATGTTTCAGGTGTATAGAAGGCATTTATTACATTTTTAGAAAATTTAATTTTTCACATTTTTCCATGAAAAGTGCCAATACCTTAGCCCCCCTCTTTGGGTTCTAGGTGAAAATCTCACTCGACACAAATCAAACAAAAATGTTTCCAAGGTGTGTATTCTTGTTCATTTTCATCAAATAAACAAAATAAAACTCAGAATAAATGCTGAAAGATAAGATATGAGCATAAAAGATGCTTCAGCGCAAGTGTTCATGTTACTAAAATAGCCCAAATTTCTAAAAATATTGCGAAAAGCAACAATTTTCAGTTTAAGAGTGAATGTTTCAGGTGTATAGAAGGCATTTATTACATTTTTAGAAAATTTAATTTTTCACATTTTTCCATGAAAAGTGCCAATACCCCCCCCCCCTTTGGGTTCTAGGTGAAAATCTCACTCGGCACAAATCAAACAAAAATGTTTCCATGGTGTATATTGTTGTTCATTTTCATCAAATAAACAAAATTAAACCCAGAATAAATCCTGAAAAACAAGGAATGAGCATAAAAGATGCTTCAGCGCAAGTGTTATTCTTACTATTAGAGCCCAAATTTCTAAAAATATTGCGAAAAACCACAATCTTCTTTTTTGGAGTGAATGTTTGAGGTGCATAGAAGGCATTTATTTCATTTTTAGAAAATTTAATTTTTCACATTTTTCCATGAAAACTGCCAATACCCCCCCTTTGGGTTCTAGGTGAAAATCTCACTCGACACAAATCAAACAAAAATGTTTCCATGGTGTGTATTCTTGTTCATTTTCATCAAATAAACAAAATTAAACCCAGAATAAATCCTGAAAGATAAGATATGAGCATAAAAGATGCTTCAGCGCAAGTGTTCATGTTACTAAAAGAGCCCAAATTTCTAAAAATATTGCGAAAAGCAACAATTTTCAGTTTTAGAGTGAATGTTTCAGGTGTATAGAAGGCATTTATTACATTTTTAGAAAATTTAATTTTTCACATTTTTCCATGAAAAGTGCCAATACCTTAGCCCCCCCCTTTGGGTTCTAGGTGAAAATCTCACTCGACACAAATCAAACAAAAATGTTTCCTTGGTGTGTATTGTTGTTCATTTTCATCAAATAAACAAAATTAAACCCAGAATAAATCCTGAAAGACAAGAAATGAGCATAAAAGATGCTTCAGCGCAAGTGTTATTCTTACTATAAGAGCCCAAATTTCAAAAATATTGCGAAAAACCACAATCTTTATTTTAGAGTGAATGTTTGAGGTGTATGGAAGGCATTTATTTCATTTTTAGAAAATTTAATTTTTCACATTTTTCCGTGAAAATATCCAATACCCTCCCCCCCCTTTGGGTTCTGGGTGAAAATCTCACTTGACACAAATCAAACAAAAATGTTTCCATGGTGTGTATTCTTGTTCATTTTCATCAAATAAACAAAATAAAACTCAGAACAAATCCTGAAAGATAAGATATGAGCATAAAAGATGCTTCAGCGCAAGTGTTCATGTTACTAAAAGAGCCCAAATTTCTAAAAATATTGCGAAAAGCAACAATTTTTAAATTTAGAGTGAATGTTTCAGGTGTATAGAAGGCATTTATTACATTTTTAGAAAATTTAATTTTTCACATTTTTCCATGAAAAGTGCCAATACCCCCCCCCCCTTTGGGTTCTAGGTGAAAATCTCACTCGACACACATCAAACAAAAATGTCTCCATGGTGTGTATTGTACTTCCTTTTCATCAAATAAACAAAATTAAACCCAGGATTAATCCTGAAAGACAAGAAATGAGCATAAAAGATGCTTCAGCGCAAGTGTTATTCTTACTATAAGAGCCCAAATTTCTAAAAATATTGCGAAAAACCACAATCTTCTTTTTTGGAGTGAATGTGTGAGGTGCATAGAAGGCATTTATTTCATTTTTAGAAAATTTAATTTTTCACATTTTTCCATGAAAACTGCCAATACCCCCCCTTTGGGTTCTAGGTGAAAATCTCACTCGACACAAATCAAACAAAAATGTTTCCATGGTGTGTATTCTTGTTCATTTTCATCAAATAAACAAAATAAAACTCAGAATAAATCCTGAAAGATAAGATATGAGCATAAAAGATGCTTCAGCGCAAGTGTTCATGTTACTAAAAGAGCCCAAATTTCTAAAACTATTGCGAAAAGCAACAATTTTCAGTTTTAGAGTGAATGTTTCAGGTGTATAGAAGGCATTTATTACATTTTTTGAAAATTTAATTTTTCACATTTTTCCATGAAAAGTGCCAATACCCCCCCCCTTTGGGTTTAGGTGAAAATCTCACTCAACACAAATCAAACAAAAATGTTTCCTTGGTGTGTATTGTTGTTCATTTTCATCAAATAAACAAAATTAAACCCAGAATAAATCCTGAAAGACAAGAAATGAGCATAAAAGATGCTTCAGCGCAAGTGTTATTCTTCCTATAAGAGCCCAAATTTCAAAAATATTGCGAAAAACCACAATCTTTATTTTAGAGTGAATGTTTGAGGTGTATAGAAGGCATTTATTTCATTTTAGAAAATTTAATTTTTCACATTTTTCCGTGAAAATTGCCAATACCCCCCCCCCTTTGGGTTCTAGGTGAAAATCTCACTTGACAAAATCAAACAAAAATGTTTCCATGGTGTGTATTCTTTGTCATTTTCATCAAATAAACAAAATAAAACTCAGAACAAATCCTGAAAGATAAGATATGAGCATAAAAGATGCTTCAGCGCAAGTGTTCATGTTACTAAAAGAGCCCAAATTTCTAAAAATATTGCGAAAAGCAACAATTTTCAGTTTAGAGTGAATGTTTCAGGTGTATAGAAGGCATTAATTACATTTTTAGAAAATTTAATTTTTCACATTTTTCCAGGAAAAGTGCCAATACCCCCCCCCTTTGGGTTCTAGGTGAAAATTTCACTCGGCACAAATCAAACAAAAATGTTTCCTTGGTGTGTATTGTTGTTCATTTTCATCAAATAAACAAATTAAACCCAGAATAAATCCTGAAAAACAAGAAATGAGCATAAAAGATGCTTCAGCGCAAGTGTTATTCTTACTATAAGAGCCCAAATTTCTAAAAATATTGCGAAAAACCACAATCTTCTTTTTTGGAGTGAATGTTTGAGGTGCATAGAAGGCATTTATTTCATTTTAGAAAATTTAATTTTTCACATTTTTCCATGAAAAGTGCCAATAACCCCCCCTTTGGGTTCTAGGTGAAAATCTCACTCGACACAAATCAAACAAAAATGTTTCCATGGTGTGTATTCTTGTTCATTTTCATCAAATAAACAAAAAAAAACTCAGAATAAATCCTGAAAGATAAGATATGAGCATAAAAGATGCTTCAGCGCAAGTAATAATGTTACTAAAAGAGCCCAAATTTCTAAAAATATCGCGAAAAACCATAATCTTCTGTTTTAGAGTGAATGTTTGAGGTGTTTAGAAGGCATTTATTTCATTTTTAGAAAATTTAATTTTCTCTTTTTTCCATGAAAAGTACCAATACCCCCCCTTTGGGTTCTAGGTGAAAATCTCACTCGACACAAATCAAACAAAAATGTTTCCATGGTGTGTATTCTTGTTCATTTTCATCAAATAAACAAAATAAAACTCAGAACAAATCCTGAAAAATAAGATATGAGCATAAAAGATGCTTCAGCGCAAGTGTTCATGTTACTAAAAGAGCCCAAATTTCTAAAAATATTGCGAAAAGCAACAATTTTCAGTTTTAGAGTGAATGTTTCAGGTGTATAGAAGGAATTTATTACATTTTTTTAAATTTAATTTTTCACATTTTTCCATGAAAAGTTCCAATACCCCCCCCTTTGGGTTCTAGGTGAAAATCTCACTCGACACAAATCAAACAAAAATGTTTCCAAGGTGTGTATTCTTGTTCATTTTCATCAAATAAACAAAATAAAACTCAGAATAAATGCTGAAAGATAAGATATGAGCATAAAAGATGCTTCAGCGCAAGTGTTCATGTTACTAAAAGAGCCCAAATTTCTAAAAATATTGCGAAAAGCAACAATTTTCAGTTTAAGAGTGAATGTTTCAGGTGTATAGAAGGCATTTATTACATTTTTAGAAAATTTAATTTTTCACATTTTTCCATGAAAAGTGCCAATACCCCCCCCCCCTTTGGGTTCTAGGTGAAAATCTCACTCGGCACAAATCAAACAAAAATGTTTCCATGGTGTGTATTGTTGTTCATTTTCATCAAATAAACAAAATTAAACCCAGAATAAATCCTGAAAAACAAGGAATGAGCATAAAAGATGCTTCAGCGCAAGTGTTATTCTTACTATAAGAGCCCAAATTTCTAAAAATATTGCGAAAAACCACAATCTTCTTTTTTGGAGTGAATGTTTGAGGTGCATAGAAGGCATTTATTTCATTTTTAGAAAATTTAATTTTTCACATTTTTCCATGAAAACTGCCAATACCCCCCCTTTGGGTTCTTGGTGAAAATCTCACTCGACACAAATCAAACAAAAATGTTTCCATGGTTGTATTCTTGTTCATTTTCATCAAATAACATAATTAAACCCAGAATAAATCCTGAAAGATAAGATATGAGCATAAAAGATGCTTCAGCGCAAGTGTTCATGTTACTAAAAGAGCCCAAATTTCTAAAAATATTGCGAAAAGCAACAATTTTCAGTTTTAGAGTGAATGTTTCAGGTGTATAGAAGGCATTTATTACATTTTTAGAAAATTTAATTTTTCACATTTTTCCATGAAAAGTGCCAATACCTTAGCCCCCCCCTTTGGGTTCTAGGTGAAAATCTCACTCGACACAAATCAAACAAAAATGTTTCCTTGGTGTGTATTGTTGTTCATTTTCATCAAATAAACAAAATTAAACCCAGAATAAATCCTGAAAGACAAGAAATGAGCATTAAAGATGCTTCAGCGCAAGTGTTATTCTTACTATAAGAGCCCAAATTTCAAAAATATTGCGAAAAACCACAATCTTTATTTTAGAGTGAATGTTTGAGGTGTATAGAAGGCATTTATTTCATTTTTAGAAAATTTAATTTTTCACATTTTTCCGTGAAAATATCCAATACCCTCCCCCCCCTTTGGGTTCTGGGTGAAAATCTCACTTGACACAAATCAAACAAAAATGTTTCCATGGTGTGTATTCTTGTTCATTTTCATCAAATAAACAAAATAAAACTCAGAACAAATCCTGAAAGATAAGATATGAGCATAAAAGATGCTTCAGCGCAAGTGTTCATGTTACTAAAAGAGCCCAAATTTCTAAAAATATTGCGAAAAGCAACAATTTTCAGTTTTAGAGTGAATGTTTCAGGTGTATAGAAGGCATTAATTACATTTTTAGAAAATTTAATTTTTCACATTTTTCCAGGAAAAGTGCCAATACCCCCCCCTTTGGGTTCTAGGTGAAAATTTCACTCGGCACAAATCAAACAAAAATGTTTCCTTGGTGTGTATTGTTGTTCATTTTCATCAAATAAACGAAATTAAACCCAGAATAAATCCTGAAAAACAAGAAATGAGCATAAAAGATGCTTCAGCGCAAGTGTTATTCTTACTATAAGAGCCCAAATTTCTAAAAATATTGCGAAAAACCACAATCTTCTTTTTTGGAGTGAATGTTTGAGGTGCATAGAAGGCATTTATTTCATTTTTAGAAAATTTAATTTTTCACATTTTTCCATGAAAACTGCCAATACCCCCCCTTTGGGTTCTAGGTGAAAATCTCACTCGACACAAATCAAACAAAAATGTTTCCATGGTGTGTATTCTTGTTCATTTTCATCAAATAAACAAAATAAAACTCAGAATAAATCCTGAAAGATAAGATATGAGCATAAAAGATGCTTCAGCGCAAGTGTTCATGTTCCTAAAAGAGCCCAAATTTCTAAAAATATTGCGAAAAGCAACAATTTTCAGTTTTAGAGTGAATGTTTCAGGTGAATAGAAGGCATTTATTACATTTTTAGAAAATTTAATTTTTCACATTTTTCCATGAAAAGTGCCAATACCCCCCCCCCCTTTGGGTTCTAGGTGAAAATCTCACTCGACACAGATCAAACAAAAATGTCTCCATGGTGTGTATTGTTGTTCCTTTTCATCAAATAAACAAAATTAAACCCAGAATAAATCCTGAAAGACAAGAAATGAGCATAAAAGATGCTTCAGCGCAAGTGTTATTCTTACTATAAGAGCCCAAATTTCTAAAAATATTGCGAAAAACCACAATCTTCTTTTTTGGAGTGAATGTTTGAGGTGCATAGAAGGCATTTATTTCATTTTTAGAAAATTTAATTTCTCTCATTTTTCCATGAAAAGTGCCAATAACCCCCCCCTTTGGGTTCTAGGTGAAAATCTCACTCGACACAAATCAAACAAAAATGTTTCCATGGTGTGTATTCTTGTTCATTTTCATCAAATAAACAAAAAAAAACTCAGAATAAATCCTGAAAGATAAGATATGAGCATAAAAGATGCTTCAGCGCAAGTAATAATGTTACTAAAAGAGCCCAAATTTCTAAAAATATCGCGAAAAACCATAATCTTCTGTTTTAGAGTGAATGTTTGAGGTGTTTAGAAGGCATTTATTTCATTTTTAGAAAATTTAATTTTTCTCTTTTTTCCATGAAAAGTACCAATACCCCCCCCTTTGGGTTCTAGGTGAAAATCTCACTCGACACAAATCAAACAAAAATGTTTCCATGGTGTGTATTCTTGTTCATTTTCATCAAATAAACAAAATAAAACTCAGAACAAATCCTGAAAAATAAGATATGAGCATAAAAGATGCTTCAGCGCAAGTGTTCATGTTACTAAAAGAGCCCAAATTTCTAAAAATATTGCGAAAAGCAACAATTTTCAGTTTTAGAGTGAATGTTTCAGGTGTATAGAAGGAATTTATTACATTTTTTTAAAATTTAATTTTTCACATTTTTCCATGAAAAGTTCCAATACCCCCCCCTTTGGGTTCTAGGTGAAAATCTCACTCGACACAAATCAAACAAAAATGTTTCCAAGGTGTGTATTCTTGTTCATTTTCATCAAATAAACAAAATAAAACTCAGAATAAATGCTGAAAGATAAGATATGAGCATAAAAGATGCTTCAGCGCAAGTGTTCATGTTACTAAAAGAGCCCAAATTTCTAAAAATATTGCGAAAAGCAACAATTTTCAGTTTAAGAGTGAATGTTTCAGGTGTATAGAAGGCATTTATTACATTTTTAGAAAATTTAATTTTTCACATTTTTCCATGAAAAGTGCCAATACCCCCCCCCCTTTGGGTTCTAGGTGAAAATCTCACTCGGCACAAATCAAACAAAAATGTTTCCATGGTGTGTATTGTTGTTCATTTTCATCAAATAAACAAAATTAAACCCAGAATAAATCCTGAAAAACAAGGAATGAGCATAAAAGATGCTTCAGCGCAAGTGTTATTCTTACTATAAGAGCCCAAATTTCTAAAAATATTGCGAAAAACCACAATCTTCTTTTTTGGAGTGAATGTTTGAGGTGCATAGAAGGCATTTATTTCATTTTTAGAAAATTTAATTTTTCACATTTTTCCATGAAAACTGCCAATACCCCCCCTTTGGGTTCTTGGTGAAAATCTCACTCGACACAAATCAAACAAAAATGTTTCCATGGTTGTATTCTTGTTCATTTTCATCAAATAAACATAATTAAACCCAGAATAAATCCTGAAAGATAAGATATGAGCATAAAAGATGCTTCAGCGCAAGTGTTCATGTTACTAAAAGAGCCCAAATTTCTAAAAATATTGCGAAAAGCAACAATTTTCAGTTTTAGAGTGAATGTTTCAGGTGTATAGAAGGCATTTATTACATTTTTAGAAAATTTAATTTTTCACATTTTTCCATGAAAAGTGCCAATACCTTAGCCCCCCCCTTTGGGTTCTAGGTGAAAATCTCACTCGACACAAATCAAACAAAAATGTTTCCTTGGTGTGTATTGTTGTTCATTTTCATCAAATAAACAAAATTAAACCCAGAATAAATCCTGAAAGACAAGAAATGAGCATTAAAGATGCTTCAGCGCAAGTGTTATTCTTACTATAAGAGCCCAAATTTCAAAAATATTGCGAAAAACCACAATCTTTATTTTAGAGTGAATGTTTGAGGTGTATAGAAGGCATTTATTTCATTTTTAGAAAATTTAATTTTTCACATTTTTCCGTGAAAATATCCAATACCCTCCCCCCCCTTTGGGTTCTGGGTGAAAATCTCACTTGACACAAATCAAACAAAAATGTTTCCATGGTGTGTATTCTTGTTCATTTTCATCAAATAAACAAAATAAAACTCAGAACAAATCCTGAAAGATAAGATATGAGCATAAAAGATGCTTCAGCGCAAGTGTTCATGTTACTAAAAGAGCCCAAATTTCTAAAAATATTGCGAAAAGCAACAATTTTCAGTTTTAGAGTGAATGTTTCAGGTGTATAGAAGGCATTAATTACATTTTTAGAAAATTTAATTTTTCACATTTTTCCAGGAAAAGTGCCAATACCCCCCCCTTTGGGTTCTAGGTGAAAATTTCACTCGGCACAAATCAAACAAAAATGTTTCCTTGGTGTGTATTGTTGTTCATTTTCATCAAATAAACGAAATTAAACCCAGAATAAATCCTGAAAAACAAGAAATGAGCATAAAAGATGCTTCAGCGCAAGTGTTATTCTTACTATAAGAGCCCAAATTTCTAAAAATATTGCGAAAAACCACAATCTTCTTTTTTGGAGTGAATGTTTGAGGTGCATAGAAGGCATTTATTTCATTTTTAGAAAATTTAATTTTTCACATTTTTCCATGAAAACTGCCAATACCCCCCCTTTGGGTTCTAGGTGAAAATCTCACTCGACACAAATCAAACAAAAATGTTTCCATGGTGTGTATTCTTGTTCATTTTCATCAAATAAACAAAATAAAACTCAGAATAAATCCTGAAAGATAAGATATGAGCATAAAAGATGCTTCAGCGCAAGTGTTCATGTTCCTAAAAGAGCCCAAATTTCTAAAAATATTGCGAAAAGCAACAATTTTCAGTTTTAGAGTGAATGTTTCAGGTGAATAGAAGGCATTTATTACATTTTTAGAAAATTTAATTTTTCACATTTTTCCATGAAAAGTGCCAATACCCCCCCCCCCTTTGGGTTCTAGGTGAAAATCTCACTCGACACAGATCAAACAAAAATGTCTCCATGGTGTGTATTGTTGTTCCTTTTCATCAAATAAACAAAATTAAACCCAGAATAAATCCTGAAAGACAAGAAATGAGCATAAAAGATGCTTCAGCGCAAGTGTTATTCTTACTATAAGAGCCCAAATTTCTAAAAATATTGCGAAAAACCACAATCTTCTTTTTTGGAGTGAATGTTTGAGGTGCATAGAAGGCATTTATTTCATTTTTAGAAAATTTAATTTCTCTCATTTTTCCATGAAAAGTGCCAATACCCCCCCCTTTGGGTTCTAGGTGAAAATCTCACTCGACACAAATCAAACAAAAATGTTTCCATGGTGTGTATTCTTGTTCATTTTCATCAAATAACAAAATAAAACTCAGAATAAATCCTGAAGATAAGATATGAGCATAAAAGATGCTTCAGCGCAAGTGTTCATGTTACTAAAAGAGCCCAAATTTCTAAAAATATTACGAAAAGCAACAATTTTCAGTTTTAGAGTGAATGTTTCAGGTGTATAGAAGGCATTTATTACATTTTTTGAAAATTTAATTTTTCACATTTTTCCATGAAAAGTGCCCCCCCCCCCTTTGGGTTCTAGGTGAAAATCTCACTCGGCACAAATCAAACAAAAATGTTTCCTTGGTGTGTATTGTTGTTCATTTTCATCAAATAAACAAAATTAAACCCAGAATAAATCCTGAAAGACAAGAAATGAGCATAAAAGATGCTTCAGCGCAAGTGTTATTCTTACTATAAGAGCCCAAATTTCAAAAATATTGCGAAAAACCACAATCTTTATTTTAGAGTGAATGTTTGAGGTGTATAGAAGGCATCATCATTTTTAGAAAATTTAATTTTTCACATTTTTCCGTGAAAATTGCCAATACCCCCCCCCCTTTTGGGTTCTAGGTGAAAATCTCACTTGACACAAATCAAACAAAAATGTTTCCATGGTGTGTATTCTTGTTCATTTTCATCAAATAAACAAAATAAAACTCAGAACAAATCCTGAAAGATAAGATATGAGCATAAAAGATGCTTCAGCGCAAGTGTTCATGTTACTAAAAGAGCCCAAATTTCTAAAAATATTGCGAAAAGCAACAATTTTCAGTTTTAGAGTGAATGTTTCAGGTGTATAGCAGGCATTTATTACATTTTTAGAAAATTTAATTTATCACATTTTTCCATGAAAAGTGCCAATACCCCCCCCCCTTTGGGTTCTAGGTGAAAATCTCACTCGACACAAATCAAACAAAAATGTTTCCATGGTGTGTATTCTTGTTCATTTTCATCAAATAAACAAAATAAAACTCAGAATAAATCCTGAAAGATAAGATATGAGCATAAAAGATGCTTCAGCGCAAGTGTTCATGTTACTAAAAGAGCCCAAATTTCTAAAAATATTGCGAAAAGCAAAAATTTTCAGTTTTAGAGTGAATGTTTCAGGTGTATAGAAGGCATTTATTACATTTTTAGAAAAATTAATTTTTCACATTTTTCCATGAAAAGTGCCAATACCCCCCCTTTGGGTTCTAGGTGAAAATCTCACTCGGCACAAATCAAACAAAAATGTTTCCATGGTGTGTATTGTTGTTCATTTTCATCAAATAAAAAAAATTAAACCCAGAATAAATCCTGAAAAACAAGAAATGAGCATAAAAGATGCTTCAGCGCAAGTGTTATTCTTACTATAAGAGGCCAAATTTCTAAAAATATTGCGAAAAACCACAATCTTCTTTTTTGGAGTGAATGTTTTAGGTGTATAGAAGGCATTTATTTCATTTTTAGAAAATTTAATTTTTCACATTTTTCCATGAAAAGTGCCAATACCCCCCCCCTTTGGGTTCTAGGTGAAAATCTCACTCGACACAAATCAAACAAAAATGTTTCCATGGTGTGTATTCTTGTTCATTTTCATCAAATAAACATAATTAAACCCAGAATAAATCCTGAAAAACAAGAAATGAGCATAAAAGATGCTTCAGCGCAAGTGTTATTCTTACTATAAGAGCCCAAATTTCTAAAAATATTGCGAAAAACCACAATCTTCTTTTTTGGAGTGAATGTTTGAAGTGTATAGAAGGCATTTATTTAATTTTTAGAAAATTTAATTTTTCACATTTTTCCATGAAAAGTGCCAATACCCCCCCCTTTGGGTTCTAGGTGAAAATCTCACTCGACACAAATCAAACAAAAATGTTTCCATGGTGTGTATTGTTGTTCATTTTCATCAAATAAACAAAATTAAACCCAGAATAAATCCTGAAAGACAAGAAATGAGCATAAAAGATGCTTCAGCGCAAGTGTTATTCTTACTATAAGAGCCCAAATTTCAAAAATATTGCGAAAAACCACAAACTTTATTTTAGAGTGAATGTTTGAGGTGTATAGAAGGCATTTATTTCATTTTTAGAAAATTTAATTTTTCACATTTTTCCGTGAAAAGTGCCAATACCCCCCCCCTTTGGGTTCTAGGTGAAAATCTCACTCGACACAAATCAAACAAAAATGTTTCCATGGTGTGTATTCTTGTTCATTTTCATCAAATAAACAAAATAAAACTCAGAATAAATCCTGAAAGATAAGATATGAGCATAAAAGATGCTTCAGCGCAAGTGTTATTCTTACTATAAGAGCCCAAATTTCTAAAAATATTGCGAAAAACCACAATCTTCTGTTTTAGAGTGAATGTTTGAGGTGTATAGAAGGCATTTATTTCATTTTTAGAAAATTTAATTTTTCTCTTTTTTCCATGAAAAGTGCCAATACCCCCCCTTTGGGTTCTAGGTGAAAATCTCACTCGACACAAATCAAAAAAATATGTTTCCATGGTGTGTATTGTTGTTCATTTTCATCAAATAAACAAAATTAAACCCAGAATAAATCCTGAAAAACAAGAAATGAACATAAAAGATGCTTCTGCGCAAGTGTTATTCTTACTATAAGAGCCCAAATTTCTAAAAATATTGCGAAAAACCACAATCTTCTTTTTTGGAGTGAATGTTTGAGGTGCATAGAAGGCATTTATTTCATTTTTAGAAAATTTTATTTTTCACATTTTTCCAGGAAAAGTGCCAATACCCCCCCCTTTGGGTTCTAGGTGAAAATCTCACTCGGCACAAATCAAACAAAAATGTTTCCTTGGTGTGTATTGTTGTTCATTTTCATCAAATAAACAAAATTAAACCCAGAATAAATCCTGAAAGACAAGAAATGAGCATAAAAGATGCTTCAGCGCAAGTGTTATTCTTACTATAAGAGCCCAAATTTCAAAAATATTGCGAAAAACCACAATCTTTATTTAAGAGTGAATGTTTGAGGTGTATAGAAGGCATTTATTTCATTTTTAGAAAATTTAATTTTTCACATTTTTCCGTGAAAATTGCCAATACCCCCCCCCTTTGGGTTCTAGGTGAAAATCTCACTTGAAACAAATAAAACAAAAATGTTTCCATGGTGTGTATTCTTGTTCATTTTCATCAAATAAACAAAATAAAACTTAGAACAAATCCTGAAAGATAAGATATGAGCATAAAAGATGCTTCAGCGCAAGTGTTCATGTTACTAAAAGAGCCCAAATTTCTAAAAATATTGCGAAAAGCAACAATTTTCAGTTTTAGAGTGAATGTTTCAGGTGTATAGAAGGCATTTATTACATTTTTAGAAAATTTAATTTTTCACATTTTTCCATGAAAAGTGCCAATATGCCCTTTGGGTTCTAGGTGAAAATCTCACTCGACACACATCAAACAAAAATGTCTCCATGGTGTGTATTGTTGTTCCTTTTCATCAAATAAACAAAATTAAACCCAGAATAAATCCTGAAAGACAAGAAATGAGCATAAAAGATGCTTCAGCGCAAGTGTTATTCTTACTATAAGAGCCCAAATTTCTAAAAATATTGCGAAAAACCACAATCTTTTTTTTGGAGTAAATGTTTGAGGTGTATAGAAGGCATTTATTTCATTTTTAGAAAATTTAATTTTTCACATTTTTCCATGAAAAGTGCCAATACCCCCCCCTTTGGGTTCTAGGTGAAAATCTCACTCGACACAAATCAAACAAAAATGTTTCCATGGTGTGTATTCTTGTTCATTTTCATCAAATAAACAAAATTAAACCCAGAATAAATCCTGAAAAACAAGAAATGAGCATAAAAGATGCTTCAGCGCAAGTGTTATTCTTACTATAAGAGCCCAAATTTCTAAAAATATTGCGAAAAACCACAATCTTCTTTTTTGGAGTGAATGTTTGAAGTGTATAGAAGGCATTTATTTCATTTTTAGAAAATTTAATTTTTCACATTTTTCCATGAAAAGTGCCAATACCCCCCCTTTGGGTTCTAGGTGAAAATCTCACTCGACACAAATCAAAAAAATATGTTTCCATGGTGTGTATTGTTGTTCATTTTCATCAAATAAACAAAATTAAACCCAGAATAAATCCTGAAAAACAAGAAATGAACATAAAAGATGCTTCAGCGCAAGTGTTATTCTTACTATAAGAGCCCAAATTTCTAAAAATATTGCGAAAAACCACAATTTTCTTTTTTGGAGTGAATGTTTGAGGTGCATAGAAGGCATTTATTACATTTTTAGAAAATTTAATTTTTCACATTTTTCCATGAAAAGTGCCAATACCCCCCCCTTTGGGTTCTTGGTGAAAATCTCACTCGACACAAATCAAACAAAAATGTTTCCATGGGGTGTATTGTTGTTCATTTTCATCAAATAAACAAAATTAAACCCAGAATAAATCCTGAAAGACAAGAAATGAGCATAAAAGATGCTTCAGCGCAAGTGTTATTCTTACTATAAGAGCCAAAATTTCAAAAATATTGCGAAAAACCACAATCTTTATTTTAGAGTGAATGTTTGAGGTGTATAGAAGGCATTTATTTCATTTTTAGAAAATTTAATTTTTCACATTTTTCCGTGAAAAGTGCCAATACCCCCCCCCCTTTGGGTTCTAGGTGAAAATCTCACTTGACACAAATCAAACAAAAATGTTTCCATGGTGTGTATTCTTGTTCATTTTCATCAAATAAACAAAATTAAACCCAGAATAAATCCTGAAAGACAAGAAATGAGCATAAAAGATGCTTCAGCGCAGGTGTTATTCTTACTATAAGAGCCCAAATTTCTAAAAATATTGCGAAAAACCACAATCTTCTGTTTTAGAGTGAATGTTTGAGGTGTATAGAAGGCATTTATTTCATTTTTAGAAAATTTAATTTTTCTCTTTTTTCCATGAAAAGTGCCAATACCCCCCCTTTGGGTTCTAGGTGAAAATCTCACTCGACACAAATCAAAAAAATATGTTTCCATGGTGTGTATTGTTGTTCATTTTCATCAAATAAACAAAATTAAACCCAGAATAAATCCTGAAAAACAAGAAATGAACATAAAAGATGCTTCAGCGCAAGTGTTATTCTTACTATAAGAGCCCAAATTTCTAAAAATATTGCGAAAAACCACAATCTTCTTTTTTGGAGTGAATGTTTGAGGTGCATAGAAGGCATTTATTTCATTTTTAGAAAATTTAATTTCTCACATTTTTCCATGAAAAGTGCCAATACCCCCCCCTTTGGGTTCTAGGTGAAAATCTCACTCGACACAAATCAAACAAAAATGTTTCCATGGTGTTTATTCTTGTTCATTTTCATCAAATAAACAAAATAAAACTCAGAATAAATCCTGAAAGATAAGATATGAGCATAAAAGATACTTCAGCGCAAGTGTTCATGTTACTAAAAGAGCCCAAATTTCTAAAAATATTGTGAAAAGCAACAATTTTCAGTTTTAGAGTGAATGTTTCAGGTGTATAGAAGGCATTTATTACATTTTTTGAAAATTTAATTTTTCACGTTTTTCCATGAAAAGTGCCAATACCCCCCCCTTTTGGTTCTAGGTGAAAATCTCACTCGACAAAAATCAAACAAAAATGTTTCCTTGGTGTGTATTGTTGTTCATTTTCATCAATTAAACAAAATTAAACCCAGAATAAATCCTGAAAGACAAGAAATGAGCATAAAAGATGCTTCAGCGCAAGTGTTATTCTTACAATAAGAGCCCAAATTTAAAAAATATTGCGAAAAACCACAATCTTTATTTTAGAGTGAATGTTTGAGGTGTATAGAAGGCATTTATTTAATTTTTAGAAAATTTTATTTTTCACATTTTTCCGTGAAAATTGCCAATACCCCCCCTTTTGGTTCTAGGTGAAAATCTCACTCGTCACAAATCAAACAAAAATGTTTCCATGGTGTGTATTCTTGTTCATTTTCATCAAATAAACAAAATAAAACTCAGAATAAATCCTGAAAGATAAGATATGAGCATAAAAGATGCTTCAGCGCAAGTGTTCATGTTACTAAAAGAGCCCAAATTTCTAAAAATATTGCGAAAAGCAACAATTTTCAGTTTTAAAGTGAATGTTTCAGGTGTATAGAAGGCATTTATTACATTTTTAGAAAATTTAATTTTTCACATTTTTCCATGAAAAGTGCCAATACCCCCCCCTTTGGGTTCTAGGTGAAAATCTCACTCGGCACAAATCAAACAAAAATGTTTCCATGGTGTGTATTCTTGTTCATTTTCATCAAATAAACAAAATAAAATTCAGAATAAATCCTGAAAGATAAGATATGAGCATAAAAGATGCTTCAGCGCAAGTGTTCATGTTACTAAAAGAGCCCAAATTTCTAAAAATATTGCGAAAAGCAACAATTTTCAGTTTTAGAGTGAATGTTTCAGGTGTATAGAAGGCATTTATTACATTTTTTGAAAATTTAATTTTTCACATTTTTCCATGAAAAGTGCCAATACCCCCCCCCTTTGGGTTCTAGGAGAAAATCTCACTCGACACAAATCAAACAAAAATGTTTCCTTGGTGTGTATTGTTGTTCATTTTCATCAAATAAACAAAATTAAACCCAGAATAAATCCTGAAAGACAAGAAATGAGCATAAAAGATGCTTCAGCGCAAGTGTTATTCTTAATATAAGAGCCCAAATTTCAAAAATATTGCGAAAAACCACAATCTTTATTTTAGAGTGAATGTTTGAGGTGTATAGAAGGCATTTATTTCATTTTTAGAAAATTTAATTTTTCACATTTTTCCGTGAAAATTGCCAATACCCCCCCCTTTGGGTTCTAGGTGAAAATCTCACTCGACACAAATCAAACAAAAATGTTTCCATGGTGTGTATTCTTGTTCATTTTCATCAAATAAACAAAATAAAACTCAGAACAAATCCTGAAAGATAAGATATGAGCATAAAAGATGCTTCAGCGCAAGTGTTCATGTTACTAAAAGAGCCCAAACTTCTAAAAATATTGCGAAAAGCAACAATTTTCAGTTTTAGAGTGAATGTTTCAGGTGTATAGAAGGCATTTATTACATTTTTAGAAAATTTAATTTTTCACATTTTTCCATGAAAAGAGCCAATACCCCCCCCTTTGGGTTCTAGGTGAAAATCTCACTCGACACAAATCAAACAAAAATGTTTCCATGGTGTGTATTCTTGTTCATTTTCATCAAATAAACAAAATTAAACCCAGAATAAATCCTGAAAAACAAGAAATGAGCATAAAAGATGCTTCAGCGCAAGTGTTATTCTTACTATAAGAGCCCAAATTTCTAAAAATATTGCGAAAAACCACAATCTTTATTTTAGAGTGAATGTTTGAGGTGTATAGAAAGCATTTATTTCATTTTTAGAAAATTTAATTTTTCAATTTTTCCATGAAAACTGCCAATACCCCCCCTTTGGGTTCTAGGTGAAAATCTCACTCGACACAAATCAAACAAAAATGTTTCCATGGTGTGTATTCTTGTTCATTTTCATCAAATAAACAAAATTAAACCCAGAATAAATCCTGAAAAACAAGAAATGAGCATAAAAGATGCTTCAGCGCAAGTGTTATTCTTACTATAAGAGCCCAAATTTCTAAAAATATTGCGAAAAACCACAATCTTCTTTTTTGGAGTGAATGTTTGAAGTGTATAGAAGGCATTTATTTCATTTTTAGAAAATTTAATTTTTCACATTTTTCCATGAAAAGTGCCAATACCCCCCCTTTGGGTTCTAGGTGAAAATCTCACTCGACACAAATCAAAAAAATATGTTTCCATGGTGTGTATTGTTGTTCATTTTCATCAAATAAACAAAATTAAACCCAGAATAAATCCTGAAAAACAAGAAATGAACATAAAAGATGCTTCAGCGCAAGTGTTATTCTTACCATAAGAGCCCAAATTTCTAAAAATATTGCGAAAAACCACAATCTTCTTTTTTGGAGTGAATGTTTGGGGTGCATAGAAGGCATTTATTTCATTTTTAGAAAATTTAATTTCTCACATTTTTCCATGAAAAGTACCAATACCCCCCCCTTTGGGTTCTAGGTGAAAATCTCACTCGACACAAATCAAACAAAAATGTCTCCATGGTGTGTATTCTTGTTCATTTTCATCAAATAAACAAAATAAAACTCAGAATAAATCCTGAAAGATAAGATATGAGCATAAAAGATGCTTCAGCGCAAGTGTTCATGTTACTAAAAGAGCCCAAATTTCTAAAAATATTGCGAAAAGCAACAATTTTCAGTTTTAGAGTGAATGTTTCAGGTGTATAGAAGGCATTTATTACATTTTTTGAAAATTTAATTTTTCACATTTTTCCATGAAAAGTGCCAATACCCCCTTTTGGGTTCTAGGTGAAAATCTCACTCGACACATATCAAACAAAAATGTTTCCTTGGTGTGTATTGTTGTTCATTTTCATCAAATAAACAAAATTAAACCCAGAATAAATCCTGAAAGACAAGAAATGAGCATAAAAGATGCTTCAGCGCAAGTGTTATTCTTACTTTAAGAGCCAAAATTTCTAAAAATTATGCGAAAAACCACATCCTTCTGTTTTATAGTGAATGTTTGAGGTGTATAGAAGGCATTTATTTCATTTTTAGAAAATTTAATTTTTCACATTTTTCCGTGAAAATTGCCAATACCCCCCCCCCTTTGGGTTCTAGGTGAAAATCTCACTTAACACAAATCAAACAAAAATGTTTCCATGGTGTGTATTCTTGTTCATTTTCATCAAATAAACAAAATAAAACTCAGAACAAATCCTGAAAGATAAGATATGAGCATAAAAGATGCTTCAGCGCAAGTGTTCATGTTACTAAAAGAGCCCAAATTTCTAAAAATATTGCGAAAAGCAACAATTTTCAGTTTTAGAGTGAATGTTTCAGGTGTATAGAAGGCATTTATTACATTTTTAGAAAATTTAATTTTTCACATTTTTCCATGAAAAGTGCCAATACCCCCTTTTGGGTTCTAGGTGAAAATCTCACTCGACACATATCAAACAAAAATTTCTCCATGGTGTGTATTGTTGTTCCTTTTCATCAAATAAACAAAATTAAACCCAGAATAAATCCTGAAAGACAAGAAATGAGCATAAAAGATGTTTCAGCGCAAGTGTTATTCTTACTATAAGAGCCCAAATTTCTAAAAATATTGCGAAAAACCACAATCTATATTTTTGAGTGAATGTTTGAGTTGTATAGAAGGCATTTATTTCATTTTTAGAAAATTTAATTTTTCTCATTTTTCCATGAAAAGTGCCAATACCCCCCCTTTTGGTTCTAGGTGAAAATCTCACTTGACACAAATCAAACAAAAATGTTTCCATGGTGTGTATTCTTTTTCATTTTCATCAAATAAACAAAATAAAATTCAGAACAAATCCTGAAAGATAAGATATGAGCATAAAAGATGCTTCAGCGCAAGTGTTCATGTTACTAAAAGAGCCCAAATTTCTAAAAATATTGCGAAAAGCAACAATTTTCAGTTTTAGAGTGAATGTTTCAGGTGTATAGAAGGCATTTATTACATTTTTAGAAAATTTAATTTTTCACATTTTTCCATGAAAAGTGCCAAAAGTGCCCCCCCTTTGGGTTCTAGGTGAAAATCTCACTCGACACACATCAAACAAAAATGTCTCCATGGTGTGTATTGTTGTTCCTTTTCATCAAATAAACAAAATTAAACCCAGAATAAATCCTGAAAGACAAGAAATGAGCATAAAAGATGCTTCAGCGCAAGTGTTATTCTTACTATAAGAGCCCAAATTTCTAAAAATATTGCGAAAAACCACAATCTATATTTTTGAGTGAATGTTTGAGTTGTATAGAAGGCATTTATTTCATTTTTAGAAAATTTAATTTTTCTCATTTTTCCATGAAAAGTGCCAATACCCCCCCTTTTGGTTCTAGGTGAAAATCTCACTCGACACAAATCAAACAAAAATGTTTCCATGGTGTGTATGCTTGTTCATTTTCATCAAATAAACAAAATAAAACTCAGAATAAATCCTGAAAGATAAGATATGAGCATAAAAGATGCTTCAGCGCAAGTGTTCATGTTACTAAAAGAGCCCAAATTTCTAAAAATATTGCGAAAAGCAACAATTTTCAGTTTTAAAGTGAAAGTTTCAGGTGTATAGAAGGCATTTAATACATTTTTAGAAAATTCAATTTTTCACATTTTTCCATGAAAAGTGCCAATACCCCCCCCTTTGGGTTCTAGGTGAAAATGTCACTCGGCACAAATCAAACAAAAATGTTTCCATGGTGTGTATTCTTGTTCATTTTCATCAAATAAACAAAATAAAACTCAGAATAAATCCTGAAAGATAAGATATGAGCATAAAAGATGCTTCAGCGCAAGTGTTCATGTTACTAAAAGAGCCCAAATTTCTAAAAATATTGCGAAAAGCAACAATTTTCAGTTTTAGAGTGAATGTTTCAGGTGTATAGAAGGCATTTATTACATTTTTTGAAAATTTAATATTTCACATTTTTCCATGAAAAGTGCCAATACCCCCCCCTTTGGGTTCTAGGTGAAAATCTCACTCGACACATATCAAACAAAAATGTTTCCTTGGTGTGTATTGTTGTTCATTTTCATCAAATAAACAAAATTAAACCCAGAATAAATCCTGAAAGACAAGAAATGAGCATAAAAGATGCTTCAGCGCAAGTGTTATTCTTACTATAAGAGCCCAAATTTCAAAAATATTGCGAAAACCCACAATCTTTATTTTAGAGTGAATGTTTGAGGTGTATAGAAGGCATTTATTTCATTTTTAGAAAATTTAATTTTTCACATTTTTCCGTGAAAATTGCCAAAACCCCCCTTTGGGTTCTAGGTGAAAATCTCACTCGACACAAATCAAACAAAAATGTTTCCATGGTGTGTATTCTTGTTCATTTTCATCAAATAAACAAAATAAAACTCAGAACAAATCCTGAAAGATAAGATATGAGCATAAAAGATGCTTCAGCGCAAGTGTTCATGTTACTAAAAGAGCCCAAATTTCTAAAAATATTGCGAAAAGCAACAATTTTCAGTTTTAGAGTGAATGTTTCAGGTGTATAGAAGGCATTTATTACATTTTTAGAAAATTTAATTTTTCACATTTTTCCATGAAAAGTGCCAATACCCCCCCTTTGGGTTCTAGGTGAAAATCTCACTCGACACAAATCAAACAAAAATGTGTCCATGGTGTGTATTCTTGTTCATTTTCATCAAATAAACAAAATTAAACCCAGAATAAATCCTGAAAAACAAGAAATGAGCATAAAAGATGCTTCAGCGCAAGTGTTATTCTTACTATAAGAGCCCAAATTTCTAAAACTATTGCGAAAAGCAACAATTTTCAGTTTTAGAGTGAATGTTTCAGGTGTATAGAAGGCATTTATTACATTTTTTGAAAATTTAATTTTTCACATTTTTCCATGAAAAGTGCCAATACCCCCCCTTTGGGTTCTAGGTGAAAATCTCACTCGACACAAATCAAAAAAATATGTTTCCATGGTGTGTATTGTTGTTCATTTTCATCAAATAAACAAAATTAAACCCAGAATAAATCCTGAAAAACAAGAAATGAACATAAAAGATGCTTCAGCGCAAGTGTTATTCTTACTATAAGAGCCCAAATTTCTAAAAATATTGCGAAAAACCACAATCTTCTTTTTTGGAGTGAATGTTTGAGGTGCATAGAAGGCATTTATTACATTTTTAGAAAATTTAATTTTTCACATTTTTCCATGAAAAGTGCCAATACCCCCCCTTTTGGTTCTAGGTGAAAATCTCACTTGACACAAATCAAACAAAAATGTTTCCATGGTGTGTATTCTTTTTCATTTTCATCAAATAAACAAAATAAAATTCAGAACAAATCCTGAAAGATAAGATATGAGCATAAAAGATGCTTCAGCGCAAGTGTTCATGTTACTAAAAGAGCCCAAATTTCTAAAAATATTGCGAAAAGCAACAATTTTCAGTTTTAGAGTGAATGTTTCAGGTGTATAGAAGGCATTTATTACATTTTTAGAAAATTTAATTTTTCACATTTTTCCATGAAAAGTGCCAAAAGTGCCCCCCCTTTGGGTTCTAGGTGAAAATCTCACTCGACACACATCAAACAAAAATGTCTCCATGGTGTGTATTAATGTTCCTTTTCATCAAATAAACAAAATTAAACCCAGAATAAATCCTGAAAGACAAGAAATGAGCATAAAAGATGCTTCAGCGCAAGTGTTATTCTTACTATAAGAGCCCAAATTTCTAAAAATATTGCGAAAAACCACAATCTATATTTTTGAGTGAATGTTTGAGTTGTATAGAAGGCATTTATTTCATTTTTAGAAAATTTAATTTTTCTCATTTTTCCATGAAAAGTGCCAATACCCCCCCTTTTGGTTCTAGGTGAAAATCTCACTCGACACAAATCAAACAAAAATGTTTCCATGGTGTGTATGCTTGTTCATTTTCATCAAATAAACAAAATAAAACTCAGAATAAATCCTGAAAGATAAGATATGAGCATAAAAAATGCTTCAGCGCAAGTGTTCATGTTACTAAAAGAGCCCAAATTTCTAAAAATATTGCGAAAAGCAACAATTTTCAGTTTTAAAGTGAATGTTTCAGGTGTATAGAAGGCATTTATTACATTTTTAGAAAATTCAATTTTTCACATTTTTCCATGAAAAGTGCCAATACCCCCCCCTTTGGGTTCTAGGTGAAAATCTCACTTGGCACAAATCAAACAAAAATGTTTCCATGGTGTGTATTCTTGTTCATTTTCATCAAATAAACAAAATAAAACTCAGAATAAATCCTGAAAGATAAGATATGAGCATAAAAGATGCTTCAGCGCAAGTGTTCATGTTACTAAAAGAGCCCAAATTTCTAAAAATATTGCGAAAAGCAACAATTTTCAGTTTTAGAGTGAATGTTTCAGGTGTATAGAAGGCATTTATTACATTTTTTGAAAATTTAATTTTTCACATTTTTCCATGAAAAGTGCCAATACCCCCCCCTTTGGGTTCTAGGTGAAAATCTCACTCGACACATATCAAACAAAAATGTTTCCTTGGTGTGTATTGTTGTTCATTTTCATCAAATAAACAAAATTAAACCCACAATAAATCCTGAAAGACAAGAAATGAGCATAAAAGATGCTTCAGCGCAAGTGTTATTCTTACTATAAGAGCCCAAATTTCAAAAATATTGCGAAAACCCACAATCTTTATTTTAGAGTGAATGTTTGAGGTGTATAGAAGGCATTTATTTCATTTTTAGAAAATTTAATTTTTCACATTTTTCCGTGAAAATTGCCAATACCCCCCCCTTTGGGTTCTAGGTGAAAATCTCACTCGACACAAATCAAACAAAAATGTTTCCATGGTGTGTATTCTTGTTCATTTTCATCAAATAAACAAAATAAAACTCAGAACAAATCCTGAAAGATAAGATATGAGCATAAAAGATGCTTCAGCGCAAGTGTTCTTGTTACTAAAAGAGCCCAAATTTCTAAAAATATTGCGAAAAGCAACAATTTTCAGTTTTAGAGTGAATGTTTCAGGTGTATAGAAGGCATTTATTACATTTTTAGAAAATTCAATTTTTCACATTTTTCCATGAAAAGTGCCAATACCCCCCCCTTTGGGTTCTAGGTGAAAATCTCACTCGGCACAAATCAAACAAAAATGTTTCCATGGTGTGTATTCTTGTTCATTTTCATCAAATAAACAAAATAAAACTCAGAATAAATCCTGAAAGATAAGATATGAGCATAAAAGATGCTTCAGCGCAAGTGTTCATGTTACTAAAAGAGCCCAAATTTCTAAAAATAATGCGAAAAGCAACAATTTTCAGTTTTAGAGTGAATGTTTCAGGTGTATAGAAGGCATTTATTACATTTTTTGAAAATTTAATATTTCACATTTTTCCATGAAAAGTGCCAATACCCCCCCTTTGGGTTCTAGGTGAAAATCTCACTCGACACAAATCAAACAAAAATGTGTCCATGGTGTGTATTCTTGTTCATTTTCATCAAATAAACAAAATTAAACCCAGAATAAATCCTGAAAAACAAGAAATGAGCATAAAAGATGCTTCAGCGCAAGTGTTATTCTTACTATAAGAGCCCAAATTTCTAAAACTATTGCGAAAAGCAACAATTTTCAGTTTTAGAGTGAATGTTTCAGGTGTATAGAAGGCATTTATTACATTTTTTGAAAATTTAATTTTTCACATTTTTCCATGAAAAGTGCCAATACCCCCCCTTTGGGTTCTAGGTGAAAATCTCACTCGACACAAATCAAAAAAATATGTTTCCATGGTGTGTATTGTTGTTCATTTTCATCAAATAAACAAAATTAAACCCAGAATAAATCCTGAAAAACAAGAAATGAACATAAAAGATGCTTCAGCGCAAGTGTTATTCTTACTATAAGAGCCCAAATTTCTAAAAATATTGCGAAAAACCACAATCTTCTTTTTTGGAGTGAATGTTTGAGGTGCATAGAAGGCATTTATTACATTTTTAGAAAATTTAATTTTTCACATTTTTCCATGAAAAGTGCCAATACCCCCCCTTTTGGTTCTAGTTGAAAATCTCACTTGACACAAATCAAACAAAAATGTTTCCATGGTGTGTATTCTTTTTCATTTTCATCAAATAAACAAAATAAAATTCAGAACAAATCCTGAAAGATAAGATATGAGCATAAAAGATGCTTCAGCGCAAGTGTTCATGTTACTAAAAGAGCCCAAATTTCTAAAAATATTGCGAAAAGCAACAATTTTCAGTTTTAGAGTGAATGTTTCAGGTGTATAGAAGGCATTTATTACATTTTTAGAAAATTTAATTTTTCACATTTTTCCATGAAAAGTGCCAAAAGTGCCCCCCCTTTGGGTTCTAGGTGAAAATCTCACTCGACACACATCAAACAAAAATGTCTCCATGGTGTGTATTGTTGTTCATTTTCATCAAATAAACAAAATTAAACCCAGAATAAATCCTGAAAGACAAGAAATGAGCATAAAAGATGCTTCAGCGCAAGTGTTATTCTTACTATAAGAGCCCAAATTTCTAAAAATCTTGCGAAAAACCACAATCTATATTTTTGAGTGAATGTTTGAGTTGTATAGAAGGCAGTTATTTCATTTTTAGAAAATTTAATTTTTCTCATTTTTCCATGAAAAGTGCCAATACCCCCCCTTTTGGTTCTAGGTGAAAATCTCACTCGACACAAATCAAACAAAAATGTTTCCATGGTGTGTATGCTTGTTCATTTTCATCAAATAAACAAAATAAAACTCAGAATAAATCCTGAAAGATAAGATATGAGCATAAAAAATGCTTCAGCGCAAGTGTTCATGTTACTAAAAGAGCCCAAATTTCTAAAAATATTGCGAAAAGCAACAATTTTCAGTTTTAAAGTGAATGTTTCAGGTGTATAGAAGGCATTTATTACATTTTTAGAAAATTCAATTTTTCACATTTTTCCATGAAAAGTGCCAATACCCCCCCCTTTGGGTTCTAGGTGAAAATCTCACTCGGCACAAATCAAACAAAAATGTTTCCATGGTGTGTATTCTTGTTCATTTTCATCAAATAAACAAAATAAAACTCAGAATAAATCCTGAAAGATAAGATATGAGCATAAAAGATGCTTCAGCGCAAGTGTTCATGTTACTAAAAGAGCCCAAATTTCTAAAAATATTGCGAAAAGCAACAATTTTCAGTTTTAGAGTGAATGTTTCAGGTGTATAGAAGGCATTTATTACATTTTTTGAAAATTTAATTTTTCACATTTTTCCATGAAAAGTGCCAATACCCCCCCCCTTTGGGTTCTAGGTGAAAATCTCACTCGACACATATCAAACAAAAATGTTTCCTTGGTGTGTATTGTTGTTCATTTTCATCAAATAAACAAAATTAAACCCAGAATAAATCCTGAAAGACAAGAAATGAGCATAAAAGATGCTTCAGCGCAAGTGTTATTCTTACTATAAGAGCCCAAATTTCAAAAATATTGCGAAAACCCACAATCTTTATTTTAGAGTGAATGTTTGAGGTGTATAGAAGGCATTTATTTCATTTTTAGAAAATTTAATTTTTCACATTTTTCCTTGAAAATTGCCAATACCCCCCCCCTTTGGGTTCTAGGTGAAAATCTCACTCGACACAAATCAAACAAAAATGTTTCCATGGTGTGTATTCTTGTTCATTTTCATCAAATAAACAAAATAAAACTCAGAACAAATCCTGAAAGATAAGATATGAGCATAAAAGATGCTTCAGCGCAAGTGTTCTTGTTACTAAAAGAGCCCAAATTTCTAAAAATATTTCGAAAAGCAACAATTTTCAGTTTTAGAGTGAATGTTTCAGGTGTATAGAAGGCATTTATTACATTTTTAGAAAATTTAATTTTTCACATTTTTCCATGAAAAGTGCCAATACCCCCCCTTTGGGTTCTAGGTGAAAATCTCACTCGACACAAATCAAACAAAAATGTGTCCATGGTGTGTATTCTTGTTCATTTTCATCAAATAAACAAAATTAAACCCAGAATAAATCCTGAAAGACAAGAAATGAGCATAAAAGATGCTTCAGCGCAAGTGTTATTCTTACTATAAGAGCCAAAATTTCAAAAATATTGCGAAAAACCACAATCTTTATTTTAGAGTGAATGTTTGAGGTGTATAGAAGGCATTTATTTCATTTTTAGAAAATTTAATTTTTCACATTTTTCCGTGAAAAGTGCCAATACCCCCCCCTTTGGGTTCTAGGTGAAAATCTCACTCGGCACAAATCAAGCAAAAATGTTTCCATGGCGTGTATTGTTGTTCATTTTCATCAAATAAACAAAATTAAACCCAGAATAAATCCTGAAAAACAAGAAATGAGCATAAAAGATGCTTCAGCGCAAGTGTTATTCTTACTATAAGAGCCCAAATTTCTAAAAATATTGCGAAAAACCACAATCTTCTTTTTTGGAGTGAATGTTTGAGGTGCATAGAAGGCATTTATTACATTTTTAGAAAATTTAATGTTTCACATTTTTCCATGAAAAGTGCCAATACCCCCCCCTTTGGGTTCTAGGTGAAAATCTCACTCGACACAAATCAAACAAAAATGTTTCCATGGTGTGTATTGTTCATTTTCATCAAATAAACAAAATTAAACCCAGAATAAATCCTGAAAGACAAGAAATGAGCATAAAAGATGCTTCAGCGCAAGTGTTATTCTTACTATAAGAGCCAAAATTTCAAAAATATTGCGAAAAACCACAATCTTTATTTTAGAGTGAATGTTTGAGGTGTATAGAAGGCATTTATTTCATTTTTAGAAAATTTAATTTTTCACATTTTTCCGTGAAAAGTGCCAATACCCCCCCCCTTTGGGTTCTAGGTGAAAATCTCACTCGACACAAATCAAACAAAAATGTTTCCATGGTGTGTATTCTTGTTCATTTTCATCAAATAAACAAAACAAAACTCAGAACAAATCCTGAAAGATAAGATATGAGCATAAAAGATGCTTCAGCGCAAGTGTTTTTCTTACTATAAGAGCCCAAATTTCTAAAAATATTGCGAAAAACCACAATCTTCTTTTTTGGAGTGAATGTTTGAAGTGTATAGAAGGCATTTATTTCATTTTTAGAAAATTTAATTTTTCACATTTTTCCATGAAAAGTGCCAATACCCCCCCTTTGGGTTCTAGGTGAAAATCTCACTCGACACAAATCAAAAAAATATGTTTCCATGGTGTGTATTGTTGTTCATTTTCATCAAATAAACAAAATTAAACCCAGAATAAATCCTGAAAAACAATAAATGAACATAAAAGATGCTTCAGCGCAAGTGTTATTCTTACTATAAGAGCCCAAATTTCTAAAAATATTGCGAAAAACCACAATCTTCTTTTTTGGAGTGAATGTTTGAGGTGCATAGAAGGCATTTATTTCATTTTTAGAAAATTTAATTTCTCACATTTTTCCATGAAAAGTACCAATACCCCCCCCCTTTGGGTTCTAGGTGAAAATCTCACTCGACATAATTCAAACAAAAATGTTTCCTTGGTGTGTATTGTTGTTCATTTTCATCAAATAAACAAAATTAAACCCAGAATAAATCCTGAAAGACAAGAAATGAGCATAAAAGATGCTTCAGCGCAAGTGTTATTCTTACTATAAGAGCCCACATTTCTAAAAATATTGCGAAAAACCACAATCTTCTGTTTTGGAGTGAATGTTTCAGGTGTATAGAAGGCATTTATTACATTTTTAGAAAATTTAATTTTTCACATTTTTCCATGAAAAGTGCCAATACCCCCCCCTTTGGGTTCTAGGTGAAAATCTCACTCGACACAAATCAAACAAAAATGTTTCCATGGTGTGTATTGTTGTTCATTTTCATCAAATAAACAAAATTAAACCCAGAATAAATCCTGAAAGACAAGAAATGAGCATAAAAGATGCTTCAGCGCAAGTGTTATTCTTACTATAAGAGCCAAAATTTCAAAAATATTGCGAAAAACCACAATCTTTATTTTAGAGTGAATGTTTGAGGTGTATAGAAGGCATTTATTTCATTTTTAGAAAATTTAATTTTTCACATTTTTCCGTGAAAAGTGCCAATACCCCCCCCTTTGGGTTCTAGGTGAAAATCTCACTCGGCACAAATCAAGCAAAAATGTTTCCATGGCGTGTATTGTTGTTCATTTTCATCAAATAAACAAAATTAAACCCAGAATAAATCCTGAAAAACAAGAAATGAGCATAAAAGATGCTTCAGCGCAAGTGTTATTCTTACTATAAGAGCCCAAATTTCTAAAAATATTGCGGAAAACCACAATCTTCTTTTTTGGAGTGAATGTTTGAAGTGTATAGAAGGCATGTATTTCATTTTTAGAAAATTTAATTTTTCACATTTTTCCATGAAAAGTGCCAATACCCCCCCTTTGGGTTCTAGGTGAAAATCTCACTCGACACAAATCAAAAAAATATGTTTCCATGGTGTGTATTGTTGTTCATTTTCATCAAATAAACAAAATTAAACCCAGAATAAATCCTGAAAAACAAGAAATGAACATAAAAGATGCTTCAGCGCAAGTGTTATTCTTACTATAAGAGCCCAAATTTCTAAAAATATTGCGAAAAACCACAATCTTCTTTTTTGGAGTGAATTATTGAGGTGCATAGAAGGCATTTATTACATTTTTAGAAAATTTAATGTTTCACATTTTTCCATGAAAAGTGCCAATACCCCCCCCTTTGGGTTCTAGGTGAAAATCTCACTCGACACATATCAAACAAAAATGTTTCCATGGTGTGTATTCTTGTTCATTTTCATCAAATAAACAAAATTAAACCCAGAATAAATCCTGAAAGACAAGAAATGAGCATAAAAGATGCTTCAGCGCAAGTGTTATTCTTACTATAAGAGCCAAAATTTCAAAAATATTGCGAAAAACCACAATCTTTATTTTAGAGTGAATGTTTGAGGTGTATAGAAGGCATTTATTTCATTTTTAGAAAATTTAATTTTTCACATTTTTCCGTGAAAAGTGCCAATACCCCCCCCCCCTTTGGGTTCTAGGTGAAAATCTCACTCGACACAAATCAAACAAAAATGTTTCCATGGTGTGTATTCTTGTTCATTTTCATCAAATAAACAAAACAAAACTCAGAACAAATCCTGAAAGATAAGATATGAGCATAAAAGATGCTTCAGCGCAAGTGTTTTTCTTACTATAAGAGCCCAAATTTCTAAAAATATTGCGAAAAACCACAATCTTCTTTTTTGGAGTGAATGTTTGAAGTGTATAGAAGGCATTTATTTCATTTTTAGAAAATTTAATTTTTCACATTTTTCCATGAAAAGTGCCAATACCCCCCCTTTGGGTTCTAGGTGAAAATCTCACTCGACACAAATCAAAAAAATATGTTTCCATGGTGTGTATTGTTGTTCATTTTCATCAAATAAACAAAATTAAACCCAGAATAAATCCTGAAAAACAATAAATGAACATAAAAGATGCTTCAGCGCAAGTGTTATTCTTACTATAAGAGCCCAAATTTCTAAAAATATTGCGAAAAACCACAATCTTCTTTTTTGGAGTGAATGTTTGAGGTGCATAGAAGGCATTTATTTCATTTTTAGAAAATTTAATTTCTCACATTTTTCCATGAAAAGTACCAATACCCCCCCCTTTGGGTTCTAGGTGAAAATCTCACTCGACACAAATCAAACAAAAATGTTTCCATGGTGTGTATTCTTGTTCATTTTCATCAAATAAACAAAATAAAACTCAGAATAAATCCTGAAAGATAAGATATGAGCATAAAAGATGCTTCAGCGCAAGTGTTCATGTTACTAAAAGAGCCCAAATTTCTAAAAATATTGCGAAAAGCAACAATTTTCAGTTTTAGAGTGAATGTTTCAGGTGTATAGAAGGCATTTATTACATTTTTTGAAAATTTAATTTTTCACATTTTTCCATGAAAAGTGCCAATACCCCCCCCCTTTGGGTTCTAGGTGAAAATCTCACTCGACACAAATCAAACAAAAATGTTTCCTTGGTGTGTATTGTTGTTCATTTTCATCAAATAAACAAAATTAAACCCAGAATAAATCCTGAAAGACAAGAAATGAGCATAAAAGATGCTTCAGCGCAAGTGTTATTCTTACTATAAGAGCCCAAATTTCTAAAAATATTGCGGAAAACCACAATCTTCTGTTTTGGAGTGAATGTTTGAGGTGTATAGAAGGCATTTATTTCATTTTTAGAAAATTTAATTTTTCTCTTTTTTCCATGAAAAGTGCCCCCCCCTTTGGGTTCTTGGTGAAAATCTCACTCGACACAAATCAAACAAAAATGTTTCCATGGTGTGTATTCTTGTTCATTTTCATCAAATAAACAAAATTAAACCCAGAATAAATCCTGAAAAACAAGAAATGAGCATAAAAGATGCTTCAGCGCAAGTGTTATTCTTACTATAAGAGCCCAAATTTCTAAAAATATTGCGAAAAACCACAATCTTCTTTTTTGGAGTGACTGTTTGAAGTGTATAGAAGGCATTTATTTCATTTTTAGAAAATTTAATTTTTCACATTTTTCCATGAAAAGTGCCAATACCCCCCCTTTGGGTTCTAGGTGAAAATCTCACTCGACACAAATCAAAAAAATATGTTTCCATGGTGTGTATTGTTGTTCATTTTCATCAAATAAACAAAATTAAACCCAGAATAAATCCTGAAAAACAAGAAATGAACATAAAAGATGCTTCAGCGCAAGTGTTATTCTTACTATAAGAGCCCAAATTTCTAAAAATATTGCGAAAAACCACAATCTTCTTTTTTGGAGTGAATGTTTGAGGTGCATAGAAGGCATTTATTTCATTTTTAGAAAATTTAATTTCTCAAATTTAACCATGAAAAGTACCAATACCCCCCCCCTTTGGGTTCTAGGTGAAAATCTCACTCGACACAAATCAAACAAAAATGTTTCCATGGTGTGTATTCTTGTTCATTTTCATCAAATAAACAAAATTAAACCCAGAATAAATCCTGAAAGATAAGATATGAGCATAAAAGATGCTTCAGCGCAAGTGTTCATGTTACTAAAAGAGCCCAAATTTCTAAAAATATTGCGAAAAGCAACAATTTTCAGTTTTAGAGTGAATGTTTCAGGTGTATAGAAGGCATTTATTACATTTTTTGAAAATTTAATTTTTCACATTTTTCCATGAAAAGTGCCAATACCCCCCCCCTTTGGGTTCTATGTGAAAATCTCACTCGACACAAATCAAACAAAAATGTTTCCTTGGTGTGTATTGTTGTTCATTTTCACCAAATAAACAAAATTAAACCCAGAATAAATCTTGAAAGACAAGAAATGAGCATAAAAGATGCTTCAGCGCAAGTGTTATTCTTACTATAAGAGCCCAAATTTCAAAAATATTGTGAAAAACCACAATCTTTATTTTAGAGTGAATGTTTGAGGTGTAAAGAAGGCATTTATTTCATTTTTAGAAAATTTAAATTTTCACATTTTTCCGTGAAAATTGCCAATACCCCCCCCTTTGGGTTCCAGGTGAAAATCTCACTCGACACAAATCAAACAAAAATGTTTCCATGGTGTGTATTCTTGTTCATTTTCATCAAATAAACAAAATAAAACTCAGAACAAATCCTGAAAAACAAGAAATGAGCATAAAAGATGCTTCAGCGCAAGTGTTATTCTTACTATAAGAGCCCAAATTTCTAAAAATATTGCGAAAAACCACAATCTTCTTTTTTGGAGTGAATGTTTGAGGTGAATAGAAGGCATTTATTACATTTTTAGAAAATTTAATTTTTCACATTTTTCCATGAAAAGTGCCAATACCCCCCCCTTTGGGTTCTAGGTGAAAATCTCACTCGACACAAATCAAACAAAAATGTTTCCATGGTGTGTATTCTTGTTCATTTTCATCAAATAAACAAAATTAAACCCAGAATAAATCCTGAAAAACAAGAAATGAGCATAAAAGATGCTTCAGCGCCAGTGTTATTCTTACTATAAGAGCCCAAATTTCTAAAAATATTGCGAAAAACCACAATCTTCTTTTTTGGAGTGAATGTTTGAGGTGCATAGAAGGCATTTATTACATTTTTAGAAAATTTAATTTTTCACATTTTTCCATGAAAAGTGCCAATACCCCCCCCCTTTGGGTTCTAGGTGAAAATCTCACTCGACACAAATCAAACAAAAATGTTTCCATGGTGTGTATTGTTGTTCATTTTCATCAAATAAACAAAATTAAACCCAGAATAAATCCTGAAAGACAAGAAATGAGCATAAAAGATGCTTCAGCGCAAGTGTTATTCTTACTATAAGAGCCAAAATTTCAAAAATATTGCGAAAAACCACAATCTTTATTTTAGAGTGAATGTTTGAGGTGTATAGAAGGCATTTATTTCATTTTTAGAAAATTTAATTTTTCACATTTTTCCGTGAAAAGTGCCAATACCCCCCCCCTTTGGGTTCTAGGTGAAAATCTCACTCGACACAAATCAAACAAAAATGTTTCCATGGTGTGTATTCTTGTTCATTTTCATCAAATAAACAAAACAAAACTCAGAACAAATCCTGAAAGATAAGATATGAGCATAAAAGATGCTTCAGCGCAAGTGTTCATGTTACTAAAAGAGCCCAAATTTCTAAAAATATTGCGAAAAACCATAATCTTCTGTTTTGGAGTGAATGTTTGAGGTGTATAGAAGGCATTTATTTCATTTTTAGAAAATTTAATTTTTCTCTTTTTTCCATGAAAAGTGCCCCCCCCCCCTTTGGGTTCTTGGTGAAAATCTCACTCGACACAAATCAAACAAAAATGTTTCCATGGTGTGTATTCTTGTTCATTTTCATCAAATAAACAAAATTAAACCCAGAATAAATCCTGAAAAACAAGAAATGAGCATAAAAGATGCTTCAGCGCAAGTGTTATTCTTACTATAAGAGCCCAAATTTCTAAAAATATTGCGAAAAACCACAATCTTCTTTTTTGGAGTGAATGTTTGAGGTGCATAGAAGGCATTTATTTCATTTTTAGAAAATTTAATTTCTCACATTTTTCCATGAAAAGTACCAATACCCCCCCCTTTGGGTTCTAGGTGAAAATCTCACTCGACACAAATCAAACAAAAATGTTTCCATGGTGTGTATTCTTGTTCATTTTCATCAAATAAACAAAATAAAACTCAGAATAAATCCTGAAAGATAAGATATGAGCATAAAAGATGCTTCAGCGCAAGTGTTCATGTTACTAAAAGAGCCCAAATTTCTAAAAATATTGCGAAAAGCAACAATTTTCAGTTTTAGAGTGAATGTTTCAGGTGTATAGAAGGCATTTATTACATTTTTTGAAAATTTAATTTTTCACATTTTTCCATGAAAAGTGCCAATACCCCCCCCCTTTGGGTTCTAGGTGAAAATCTCACTCAACACAAATCAAACAAAAATGTTTCCTTGGTGTGTATTGTTGTTCATTTTCATCAAATAAACAAAATTAAACCCAGAATAAATCCTGAAAGACAAGAAATGAGCATAAAAGATGCTTCAGCGCAAGTGTTATTCTTACTATAAGAGCCCAAATTTCTAAAAATATTGCGGAAAACCACAATCTTCTGTTTTGGAGTGAATGTTTGAGGTGTATAGAAGGCATTTATTTCATTTTTAGAAAATTTAATTTTTCTCTTTTTTCCATGAAAAGTGCCCCCCCCTTTGGGTTCTTGGTGAAAATCTCACTCGACACAAATCAAACAAAAATGTTTCCATGGTGTGTATTCTTGTTCATTTTCATCAAATAAACAAAATTAAACCCAGAATAAATCCTGAAAAACAAGAAATGAGCATAAAAGATGCTTCAGCGCAAGTGTTATTCTTACTATAAGAGCCCAAATTTCTAAAAATATTGCGAAAAACCACAATCTTCTTTTTTGGAGTGACTGTTTGAAGTGTATAGAAGGCATTTATTTCATTTTTAGAAAATTTAATTTTTCACATTTTTCCATGAAAAGTGCCAATACCCCCCCTTTGGGTTCTAGGTGAAAATCTCACTCGACACAAATCAAAAAAATATGTTTCCATGGTGTGTATTGTTGTTCATTTTCATCAAATAAACAAAATTAAACCCAGAATAAATCCTGAAAAACAAGAAATGAACATAAAAGATGCTTCAGCGCAAGTGTTATTCTTACTATAAGAGCCCAAATTTCTAAAAATATTGCGAAAAACCACAATCTTCTTTTTTGGAGTGAATGTTTGAGGTGCATAGAAGGCATTTATTTCATTTTTAGAAAATTTAATTTCTCAAATTTAACCATGAAAAGTACCAATACCCCCCCCCTTTGGGTTCTAGGTGAAAATCTCACTCGACACAAATCAAACAAAAATGTTTCCATGGTGTGTATTCTTGTTCATTTTCATCAAATAAACAAAATTAAACCCAGAATAAATCCTGAAAGATAAGATATGAGCATAAAAGATGCTTCAGCGCAAGTGTTCATGTTACTAAAAGAGCCCAAATTTCTAAAAATATTGCGAAAAGCAACAATTTTCAGTTTTAGAGTGAATGTTTCAGGTGTATAGAAGGCATTTATTACATTTTTTGAAAATTTAATTTTTCACATTTTTCCATGAAAAGTGCCAATACCCCCCCCCTTTGGGTTCTATGTGAAAATCTCACTCGACACAAATCAAACAAAAATGTTTCCTTGGTGTGTATTGTTGTTCATTTTCACCAAATAAACAAAATTAAACCCAGAATAAATCCTGAAAGACAAGAAATGAGCATAAAAGATGCTTCAGCGCAAGTGTTATTCTTACTATAAGAGCCCAAATTTCAAAAATATTGTGAAAAACCACAATCTTTATTTTAGAGTGAATGTTTGAGGTGTATAGAAGGCATTTATTTCATTTTTAGAAAATTTAAATTTTCACATTTTTCCGTGAAAATTGCCAATACCCCCCCCTTTGGGTTCCAGGTGAAAATCTCACTCGACACAAATCAAACAAAAATGTTTCCATGGTGTGTATTCTTGTTCATTTTCATCAAATAAACAAAATAAAACTCAGAACAAATCCTGAAAAACAAGAAATGAGCATAAAAGATGCTTCAGCGCAAGTGTTATTCTTACTATAAGAGCCCAAATTTCTAAAAATATTGCGAAAAACCACAATCTTCTTTTTTGGAGTGAATGTTTGAGGTGAATAGAAGGCATTTATTACATTTTTAGAAAATTTAATTTTTCACATTTTTCCATGAAAAGTGCCAATACCCCCCCCTTTGGGTTCTAGGTGAAAATCTCACTCGACACAAATCAAACAAAAATGTTTCCATGGTGTGTATTCTTGTTCATTTTCATCAAATAAACAAAATTAAACCCAGAATAAATCCTGAAAAACAAGAAATGAGCATAAAAGATGCTTCAGCGCCAGTGTTATTCTTACTATAAGAGCCCAAATTTCTAAAAATATTGCGAAAAACCACAATCTTCTTTTTTGGAGTGAATGTTTGAGGTGCATAGAAGGCATTTATTACATTTTTAGAAAATTTAATTTTTCACATTTTTCCATGAAAAGTGCCAATACCCCCCCCCTTTGGGTTCTAGGTGAAAATCTCACTCGACACAAATCAAACAAAAATGTTTCCATGGTGTGTATTGTTGTTCATTTTCATCAAATAAACAAAATTAAACCCAGAATAAATCCTGAAAGACAAGAAATGAGCATAAAAGATGCTTCAGCGCAAGTGTTATTCTTACTATAAGAGCCAAAATTTCAAAAATATTGCGAAAAACCACAATCTTTATTTTAGAGTGAATGTTTGAGGTGTATAGAAGGCATTTATTTCATTTTTAGAAAATTTAATTTTTCACATTTTTCCGTGAAAAGTGCCAATACCCCCCCCCTTTGGGTTCTAGGTGAAAATCTCACTCGACACAAATCAAACAAAAATGTTTCCATGGTGTGTATTCTTGTTCATTTTCATCAAATAAACAAAACAAAACTCAGAACAAATCCTGAAAGATAAGATATGAGCATAAAAGATGCTTCAGCGCAAGTGTTCATGTTACTAAAAGAGCCCAAATTTCTAAAAATATTGCGAAAAACCATAATCTTCTGTTTTGGAGTGAATGTTTGAGGTGTATAGAAGGCATTTATTTCATTTTTAGAAAATTTAATTTTTCTCTTTTTTCCATGAAAAGTGCCCCCCCCCCCTTTGGGTTCTTGGTGAAAATCTCACTCGACACAAATCAAACAAAAATGTTTCCATGGTGTGTATTCTTGTTCATTTTCATCAAATAAACAAAATTAAACCCAGAATAAATCCTGAAAAACAAGAAATGAGCATAAAAGATGCTTCAGCGCAAGTGTTATTCTTACTATAAGAGCCCAAATTTCTAAAAATATTGCGAAAAACCACAATCTTCTTTTTTGGAGTGAATGTTTGAAGTGTATAGAAGGCATTTATTTCATTTTTAGAAAATTTAATTTTTCACATTTTCCCCCCCTTTGGGTTCTAGGTGAAAATCTCACTCGACACAAATCAAAAAAATATGTTTCCATGGTGTGTATTGTTGTTCATTTTCATCAAATAAACAAAATTAAACCCAGAATAAATCCTGAAAAACAAGAAATGAACATAAAAGATGCTTCAGCGCAAGTGTTATTCTTACTATAAGAGCCCAAATTTCTAAAAATATTGCGAAAAACCACAATCTTCTTTTTTGGAGTGACTGTTTGAAGTGTATAGAAGGCATTTATTTCATTTTTAGAAAATTTAATTTTTCACATTTTTCCATGAAAAGTGCCAATACCCCCCCTTTGGGTTCTAGGTGAAAATCTCACTCGACACAAATCAAAAAAATATGTTTCCATGGTGTGTATTGTTGTTCATTTTCATCAAATAAACAAAATTAAACCCAGAATAAATCCTGAAAAACAAGAAATGAACATAAAAGATGCTTCAGCGCAAGTGTTATTCTTACTATAAGAGCCCAAATTTCTAAAAATATTGCGAAAAACCACAATCTTCTTTTTTGGAGTGAATGTTTCAGGTGTATAAAAGGCATTTATTACATTTTTAGAAAATTTAATTTTTCACATTTTTCCATGAAAAGTGCCAATACCCCCCCCTTTGGGTTCTAGGTGAAAATCTCACTCGGCACAAATCAAACAAAAATGTTTCCATGGTGTGTATTGTTGTTCATTTTCATCAAATAAAAAAAATTAAACCCAGAATAAATCCTGAAAAACAAGAAATGAGCATAAAAGATGCTTCAGCGCAAGTGTTATTCTTACTATAAGAGCCCAAATTTCTAAAAATATTGCGAAAAACCACAATCTTCTTTTTTGGAGTGAATGTTTGAGGTGTATAGAAGGCATTTATTTCATTTTTAGAAAATTTAATTTTTCACATTTTTCCATGAAAAGTGCCAATACCCCCCCCTTTGGGTTCTATGTGAAAATCTCACTCGACACAAATCAAACAAAAATGTTTCCTTGGTGTGTATTGTTGTTCATTTTCATCAAATAAACAAAATTAAACCCAGAATAAATCCTGAAAGACAAGAAATGAGCATAAAAGATGCTTCAGCGCAAGTGTTATTCTTACTATAAGAGCCCAAATTTCAAAAATATTGTGAAAAACCACAATCTTTATTTTAGAGTGAATGTTTGAGGTGTATAGAAGGCATTTATTTCATTTTTAGAAAATTTAATTTTTCACATTTTTCCGTGAAAATTGCCAATACCCCCCCCCTTTGGGTTCTAGGTGAAAATCTCACTCGACACAAATCAAACAAAAATGTTTCCATGGTGTGTATTCTTGTTCATTTTCATCAAATAAACAAAATAAAACTCAGAACAAATCCTGAAAGATAAGATATGAGCATAAAAGATGCTTCAGCGCAAGTGTTCATGTTATTAAAAGAGCCCAAATTTCTAAAAATATTGCGAAAAGCAACAATTTTCAGTTTTAGAGTGAATGTTTCAGGTGTATAAAAGGCATTTATTACATTTTTAGAAAATTTAATTTTTCACATTTTTCCATGAAAAGTGCCAATACCCCCCCCTTTGGGTTCTAGGTGAAAATCTCACTCGGCACAAATCAAACAAAAATGTTTCCATGGTGTGTATTGTTGTTCATTTTCATCAAATAAAAAAAATTAAACCCAGAATAAATCCTGAAAAACAAGAAATGAGCATAAAAGATGCTTCAGCGCAAGTGTTATTCTTACTATAAGAGCCCAAATTTCTAAAAATATTGCGAAAAACCACAATCTTCTTTTTTGGAGTGAATGTTTGAGGTGTATAGAAGGCATTTATTTCATTTTTAGAAAATTTAATTTTTCACATTTTTCCATGAAAAGTGCCAATACCCCCCCCTTTGGGTTCTAGGTGAAAATCTCACTCGACACAAATCAAACAAAAATGTTTCCATGGTGTGTATTCTTGTTCATTTTCATCAAATAAACAAAATTAAACCCAGAATAAATCCTGAAAAACAAGAAATGAGCATAAAAGATGCTTCAGCGCAAGTGTTATTCTTACTATAAGAGCCCAAATTTCTAAAAATATTGCGAAAAACCACAATCTTCTTTTTTGGAGTGAATGTTTGAGGTGCATAGAAGGCATTTATTACATTTTTAGAAAATTTAATTTTTCACATTTTTCCATGAAAAGTGCCAATACCCCCCCCTTTGGGTTCTAGGTGAAAATCTCACTCGACACAAATCAAACAAAAATGTTTCCATGGTGTGTATTCTTGTTCATTTTCATCAAATAAACAAAATTAAACCCAGAATAAATCCTGAAAAACAAGAAATGAGCATAAAAGATGCTTCAGCGCAAGTGTTATTCTTACTATAAGAGCCCAAATTTCTAAAAATATTGCGAAAAACCACAATCTTCTTTTTTGGAGTGAATGTTTGAGGTGCATAGAAGGCATTTATTACATTTTTAGAAAATTTAATTTTTCACATTTTTCCATGAAAAGTGCCAATACCCCCCCCCTTTGGGTTCTAGGTGAAAATCTCACTCGACACAAATCAAACAAAAATGTTTCCATGGTGTGTATTGTTGTTCATTTTCATCAAATAAACAAAATTAAACCCAGAATAAATCCTGAAAGACAAGAAATGAGCATAAAAGATGCTTCAGCGCAAGTGTTATTCTTACTATAAGAGCCAAAATTTCAAAAATATTGCGAAAAACCACAATCTTTATTTTAGAGTGAATGTTTGAGGTGTAAAGAAGGCATTTATTTCATTTTTAGAAAATTTAATTTTTCACATTTTTCCGTGAAAAGTGCCAATACCCCCCCCCTTTGGGTTCTAGGTGAAAATCTCACTCGACACAAATCAAACAAAAATGTTTCCATGGTGTGTATTCTTGTTCATTTTCATCAAATAAACAAAACAAAACTCAGAACAAATCCTGAAAGATAAGATATGAGCATAAAAGATGCTTCAGCGCAAGTGTTCATGTTACTAAAAGAGCCCAAATTTCTAAAAATATTGCGAAAAACCATAATCTTCTGTTTTGGAGTGAATGTTTGAGGTGTATAGAAGGCATTTATTTCATTTTTAGAAAATTTAATTTTTCTCTTTTTTCCATGAAAAGTGCCCCCCCCCCCTTTGGGTTCTTGGTGAAAATCTCACTCGACACAAATCAAACAAAAATGTTTCCATGGTGTGTATTCTTGTTCATTTTCATCAAATAAACAAAATTAAACCCAGAATAAATCCTGAAAAACAAGAAATGAGCATAAAAGATGCTTCAGCGCAAGTGTTATTCTTACTATAAGAGCCCAAATTTCTAAAAATATTGCGAAAAACCACAATCTTCTTTTTTGGAGTGAATGTTTGAAGTGTATAGAAGGCATTTATTTCATTTTTAGAAAATTTAATTTTTCACATTTTCCCCCCCTTTGGGTTCTAGGTGAAAATCTCACTCGACACAAATCAAAAAAATATGTTTCCATGGTGTGTATTGTCGTTCATTTTCATCAAATAAACAAAATTAAACCCAGAATAAATCCTGAAAAACAAGAAATGAACATAAAAGATGCTTCAGCGCAAGTGTTATTCTTACTATAAGAGCCCAAATTTCTAAAAATATTGTGAAAAACCACAATCTTCTTTTTTGGAGTGAATGTTTGAGGTGCATAGAAGGCATTTATTTCATTTTTAGAAAATTTAATTTCTCACATTTTTCCATGAAAAGTACCAATACCCCCCCCTTTGGGTTCTAGGTGAAAATCTCACTCGACACAAATCAAACAAAAATGTTTCCATGGTGTGTATTCTTGTTCATTTTCATCAAATAAACAAAATAAAACTCAGAATAAATCCTGAAAGATAAGATATGAGCATAAAAGAAGCTTCAGCGCAAGTGTTCATGTTACTAAAAGAGCCCAAATTTCTAAAAATATTGCGAAAAGCAACAATTTTCAGTTTTAGAGTGAATGTTTCAGGTGTATAGAAGGCATTTATTACATTTTTTGAAAATTTAATTTTTCACATTTTTCCATGAAAAGTGCCAATACCCCCCCCCTTTGGGTTCTAGGTGAAAATCTCACTCAACACAAATCAAACAAAAATGTTTCCTTGGTGTGTATTGTTGTTCATTTTCATCAAATAAAAAAAATTAAACCCAGAATAAATCCTGAAAAACAAGAAATGAGCATAAAAGATGCTTCAGCGCAAGTGTTATTCTTACTATAAGAGCCCAAATTTCTAAAAATATTGCGAAAAACCACAATCTTCTTTTTTGGAGTGAATGTTTGAGGTGTATAGAAGGCATTTATTTCATTTTTAGAAAATTTAATTTTTCACATTTTTCCATGAAAAGTGCCAATACCCCCCCCTTTGGGTTCTAGGTGAAAATCTCACTCGACACAAATCAAACAAAAATGTTTCCATGGTGTGTATTCTTGTTCATTTTCATCAAATAAACAAAATTAAACCCAGAATAAATCCTGAAAAACAAGAAATGAGCATAAAAGATGCTTCAGCGCAAGTGTTATTCTTACTATAAGAGCCCAAATTTCTAAAAATATTGCGGAAAACCACAATCTTCTTTTTTGGAGTGAATGTTTGAAGTGTATAGAAGGCATGTATTTCATTTTTAGAAAATTTAATTTTTCACATTTTTCCATGAAAAGTGCCAATACCCCCCGTTTGGGTTCTAGGTGAAAATCTCACTCGACACAAATCAAAAAAATATGTTTCCATTGTGTGTATTGTTGTTCATTTTCATCAAATAAACAAAATTAAACCCAGAATAAATCCTGAAAAACAAGAAATGAACATAAAAGATGCTTCAGCGCAAGTGTTATTCTTACTATAAGAGCCCAAATTTCTAAAAATATTGCGAAAAACCACAATCTTCTTTTTTGGAGTGAATGTTTGAGGTGCATAGAAGGCATTTATTACATTTTTAGAAAATTTAATTTTTCACATTTTTCCATGAAAAGTGCCAATACCCCCCCCTTTGGGTTCTAGGTGAAAATCTCACTCGACACAAATCAAACAAAAATGTTTCCATGGTGTGTATTGTTGTTCTTTTTCATCAAATAAACAAAATTAAACCCAGAATAAATCCTGAAAGACAAGAAATGAGCATAAAAGATGCTTCAGCGCAAGTGTTATTCTTACTATAAGAGCCAAAATTTCAAAAATATTGCGAAAAACCACAATCTTTATTTTAGAGTGAATGTTTGAGGTGTATAGAAGGCATTTATTTCATTTTTAGAAAATTTAATTTTTCACATTTTTCCGTGAAAAGTGCCAATACCCCCCCCCTTTGGGTTCTAGGTGAAAATCTCACTCGACACAAATCAAACAAAAATGTTTCCATGGTGTGTATTCTTGTTCATTTTCATCAAATAAACAAAACAAAACTCAGGACAAATCCTGAAAGATAAGATATGAGCATAAAAGATGCTTCAGCGCAAGTGTTCATGTTACTAAAAGAGCCCAAATTTCTAAAAATATTGCGAAAAACCATAATCTTCTGTTTTGGAGTGAATGTTTGAGGTGTATAGAAGGCATTTATTTCATTTTTAGAAAATTTAATTTTTCTCTTTTTTCCATGAAAAGTGCCCCCCCCCCTTTGGGTTCTTGGTGAAAATGTCACTCGACACAAATCAAACAAAAATGTTTCCATGGTGTGTATTCTTGTTCATTTTCATCAAATAAACAAAATTAAACCCAGAATAAATCCTGAAAAACAAGAAATGAACATAAAAGATGCTTCAGCGCAAGTGTTATTCTTACTATAAGAGCCCAAATTTCTAAAAATATTGTGAAAAACCACAATCTTCTTTTTTGGAGTGAATGTTTGAGGTGCATAGAAGGCATTTATTTCATTTTTAGAAAATTTAATTTCTCACATTTTTCCATGAAAAGTACCAATACCCCCCCCTTTGGGTTCTAGGTGAAAATCTCACTCGACACAAATCAAACAAAAATGTTTCCATGGTGTGTATTCTTGTTCATTTTCATCAAATAAACAAAATAAAACTCAGAATAAATCCTGAAAGATAAGATATGAGCATAAAAGAAGCTTCAGCGCAAGTGTTCATGTTACTAAAAGAGCCCAAATTTCTAAAAATATTGCGAAAAGCAACAATTTTCAGTTTTAGAGTGAATGTTTCAGGTGTATAGAAGGCATTTATTACATTTTTTGAAAATTTAATTTTTCACATTTTTCCATGAAAAGTGCCAATACCCCCCCCCTTTGGGTTCTAGGTGAAAATCTCACTCAACACAAATCAAACAAAAATGTTTCCTTGGTGTGTATTGTTGTTCATTTTCATCAAATAAAAAAAATTAAACCCAGAATAAATCCTGAAAAACAAGAAATGAGCATAAAAGATGCTTCAGCGCAAGTGTTATTCTTACTATAAGAGCCCAAATTTCTAAAAATATTGCGAAAAACCACAATCTTCTTTTTTGGAGTGAATGTTTGAGGTGTATAGAAGGCATTTATTTCATTTTTAGAAAATTTAATTTTTCACATTTTTCCATGAAAAGTGCCAATACCCCCCCCTTTGGGTTCTAGGTGAAAATCTCACTCGACACAAATCAAACAAAAATGTTTCCATGGTGTGTATTCTTGTTCATTTTCATCAAATAAACAAAATTAAACCCAGAATAAATCCTGAAAAACAAGAAATGAGCATAAAAGATGCTTCAGCGCAAGTGTTATTCTTACTATAAGAGCCCAAATTTCTAAAAATATTGCGGAAAACCACAATCTTCTTTTTTGGAGTGAATGTTTGAAGTGTATAGAAGGCATGTATTTCATTTTTAGAAAATTTAATTTTTCACATTTTTCCATGAAAAGTGCCAATACCCCCCGTTTGGGTTCTAGGTGAAAATCTCACTCGACACAAATCAAAAAAATATGTTTCCATTGTGTGTATTGTTGTTCATTTTCATCAAATAAACAAAATTAAACCCAGAATAAATCCTGAAAAACAAGAAATGAACATAAAAGATGCTTCAGCGCAAGTGTTATTCTTACTATAAGAGCCCAAATTTCTAAAAATATTGCGAAAAACCACAATCTTCTTTTTTGGAGTGAATGTTTGAGGTGCATAGAAGGCATTTATTACATTTTTAGAAAATTTAATTTTTCACATTTTTCCATGAAAAGTGCCAATACCCCCCCCTTTGGGTTCTAGGTGAAAATCTCACTCGACACAAATCAAACAAAAATGTTTCCATGGTGTGTATTGTTGTTCTTTTTCATCAAATAAACAAAATTAAACCCAGAATAAATCCTGAAAGACAAGAAATGAGCATAAAAGATGCTTCAGCGCAAGTGTTATTCTTACTATAAGAGCCAAAATTTCAAAAATATTGCGAAAAACCACAATCTTTATTTTAGAGTGAATGTTTGAGGTGTATAGAAGGCATTTATTTCATTTTTAGAAAATTTAATTTTTCACATTTTTCCGTGAAAAGTGCCAATACCCCCCCCCTTTGGGTTCTAGGTGAAAATCTCACTCGACACAAATCAAACAAAAATGTTTCCATGGTGTGTATTCTTGTTCATTTTCATCAAATAAACAAAACAAAACTCAGGACAAATCCTGAAAGATAAGATATGAGCATAAAAGATGCTTCAGCGCAAGTGTTCATGTTACTAAAAGAGCCCAAATTTCTAAAAATATTGCGAAAAACCATAATCTTCTGTTTTGGAGTGAATGTTTGAGGTGTATAGAAGGCATTTATTTCATTTTTAGAAAATTTAATTTTTCTCTTTTTTCCATGAAAAGTGCCCCCCCCCCCTTTGGGTTCTTGGTGAAAATGTCACTCGACACAAATCAAACAAAAATGTTTCCATGGTGTGTATTCTTGTTCATTTTCATCAAATAAACAAAATTAAACCCAGAATAAATCCTGAAAAACAAGAAATGAGCATAAAAGATGCTTCAGCGCAAGTGTTATTCTTACTATAAGAGCCCAAATTTCTAAAAATATTGCGAAAAACCACAATCTTCTTTTTTGGAGTGAATGTTTGAAGTGTATAGAAGGCATTTATTTCATTTTTAGAAAATTTAATTTTTCACATTTTTCCATGAAAAGTGCCAATACCCCCCCTTTGGGTTCTAGGTGAAAATCTCACTCGACACAAATTAAAAAAATATGTTTCCATGGTGTGTATTGTTGTTCATTTTCATCAAATAAACAAAATTAAACCCAGAATAAATCCTGAAAAACAAGAAATGAACATAAAAGATGCTTCAGCGCAAGTGTTATTCTTACTATAAGAGCCCAAATTTCTAAAAATATTGCGAAAAACCACAATCTTCTTTTTTGGAGTGAATGTTTGAGGTGCATAGAAGGCATTTATTTCATTTTTAGAAAATTTAATTTCTCACATTTTTCCATGAAAAGTACCAATACCCCCCCCTTTGGGTTCTAGGTGAAAATCTCACTCGACACAAATCAAACAAAAATGTTTCCATGGTGTGTATTCTTGTTCATTTTCATCAAATAAACAAAATAAAACTCAGAATAAATCCTGAAAGATAAGATATGAGCATAAAAGATGCTTCAGCGCAAGTGTTCATGTTACTAAAAGAGCCCAAATTTCTAAAAATATTGCGAAAAGCAACAATTTTCAGTTTTAGAGTGAATGTTTCAGGTGTATAGAAGGCATTTATTACATTTTTTGAAAATTTAATTTTTCACATTTTTCCATGAAAAGTGCCAATACCCCCCCCTTTGGGTTCTAGGTGAAAATCTCACTCGACACAAATCAAACAAAAATGTTTCCTTGGTGTGTATTGTTGTTCATTTTCATCAAATAAACAAAATTAAACCCAGAATAAATCCTGAAAGACAAGAAATGAGCATAAAAGATGCTTCAGCGCAAGTGTTATTCTTACTATAAGAGCCCAAATTTCAAAAATATTGTGAAAAACCACCATCTTTATTTTAGAGTGAATGTTTGAGGTGTATAGAAGGCATTTATTTCATTTTTAGAAAATTTAATTTTTCACATTTTTCCGTGAAAATTGCCAATACCCCCCCCCTTTGGGTTCTAGGTGAAAATCTCACTTGACACAAATCAAACAAAAATGTTTCCATGGTGTGTATTCTTGTTCATTTTCATCAAATAAACAAAATAAAACTCAGAACAAATCCTGAAAGATAAGATATGAGCATAAAAGACGCTTCAGCGCAAGTGTTCATGTTTAAAAAAAGAGCCCAAATTTCTAAAAATATTGCGAAAAGCAACAATTTTCAGTTTTAGAGTGAATGTTTCAGGTGTATAGAAGGCATTTATTTCATTTTTTGAAAATTTAATTTTTCACATTTTTCCATGAAAAGTGCCAATACCCCCCCCTTTGGGTTCTAGGTGAAAATCTCACTCGACACAAATCAAACAAAAATGTTTCCTTGGTGTGTATTGTTGTTCATTTTCATCAAATAAACAAAATTAAACCCAGAATAAATCCTGAAAGACAAGAAATGAGCATAAAAGATGCTTCAGCGCAAGTGTTATTCTTACTATAAGAGCCCAAATTTCAAAAATATTGCGAAAAACCACAATCTTTATTTTATAGTGAATGTTTGAGGTGTATAGAAGGCATTTATTTCATTTTTAGAAAATTTAATTTTTCACATTTTTCCGTGAAAATTGCCAATACCCCCCCCCCCTTTGGGTTCTAGGTGAAAATCTCACTTGACACAAATCAAACAAAAATGTTTCCATGGTGTGTATTCTTGTTCATTTTCATCAAATAAACAAAATAAAACTCAGAACAAATCCTGAAAGATAAGATATGAGCATAAAAGATGCTTCAGCGCAAGTGTTATTCTTACTATAAGAGCCCAAATTTCTAAAAATATTGCGAAAAACCACAATCCTTTGTTTTAGAGTGAATGTTTGAGGTGTATAGAAGGCATTTATTTCATTTTTAGAAAATTTAATTTTTCACATTTTTCCATGAAAAGTGCCAATACTTGCCCCCCCCCTTTGGGTTCTAGGTGAAAATCTCACTCGACAAACATCAAACAAAAATGTCTCCATGGTGTGTATTGTTGTTCCTTTTCATCAAATAAACAAAATTAAACCCAGAATAAATCCTGAAAGACAAGAAATGAGCATAAAAGATGCTTCAGCGCAAGTGTTATTCTTACTATAAGAGCCCAAATTTCTAAAAATATTGCGAAAAACCACAATCTATATTTTTGAGTGAATGTTTCAGTTGTATAGAAGGCATTTATTTCATTTTTAGAAAATTTAATTTTTCTCATTTTTCCATGAAAAGTGCCAATACCCCCCCTTTTGGTTCTACGTGAAAATCTCACTCGACACATATCAAACAAAAATGTTTCCATGGTGTGTATGCTTGTTCATTTTCATCAAATAAACAAAATAAAACTCAGAATAAATCCTGAAAGATAAGATATGAGCATAAAAGATGCTTCAGCGCAATTGTTCATGTTACTAAAAGAGCCCAAATTTCTAAAAATATTGCGAAAAGCAACAATTTTCAGTTTTAGAGTGAATGTTTCAGATGTATAGAAGGCATTTATTACATTTTTTGAAAATTTAATTTTTCACATTTTTCCATGAAAAGTGCCAATACCCCACCCTTTGGGTTCTAGGTGAAAATCTCACTCGACACAAACCAAACAAAAATGTTTCCTTGGTGTGTATTGTTGTTCATTTTCATCAAATAAACAAAATTAAACCCAGAATAAATCCTGAAAGACAAGAAATGAGCATAAAAGATGCTTCAGCGCAAGTGTTATTCTTACTATAAGGGCCCAAATTTCAAAAATATTGCGAAAAACCACAATCTTTATTTTAGAGTGAATGTTTGAGGAGTATAGAAGGCATTTATTTCATTTTTAGAAAATTTAATTTTTCAATTTTTTCCGTGAAAATTGCCAATACCCCCCCCCTTTGGGTTCTAGGTGAAAATCTCACTTGACACAAATCAAACAAAAATGTTTCCATGGAGTGTATTCTTTTTCATTTTCATCAAATAAACAAAATAAAATTCAGAACAAATCCTGAAAGATAAGATATGAGCATAAAAGATGCTTCAGCGCAAGTGTTCATGTTACTAAAAGAGCACAAATTTCTAAAAATATTGCGAAAAGCAACAATTTTCAGTTTTAGAGTGAATGTTTCAGGTGTATAGAAGGCATTTATTACATTTTTAGAAAATTTAATTTTTCACATTTTTCCATGAAAAGTGCCAAAAGTGCCCCCCCTTTGGGTTCTAGGTGAAAATCTCAATCGACACACATCAAACAAAAATGTCTCCATGGTGTGTATTGTTGTTCCTTTTCATCAAATAAACAAAATTAAACCCAGAATAAATCCTGAAAGACAAGAAATGAGCATAAAAGATGCTTCAGCGCAAGTGTTATTCTTACTATAAGAGCCCAAATTTCTAAAAATATTGCGAAAAACCACAATCTATATTTTTGAGTGAATGTTTGAGTTGTATAGAAGGCATTTATTTCATTTTTAGAAAATTTAATTTTTCTCATTTTTCCATGAAAAGTGCCAATACCCCCCCTTTTGGTTCTAGGTGAACATCTCACTCGACACAAATCAAACAAAAATGTTTCCATGGTGTGTATGCTTGTTCATTTTCATCAAATAAACAAAATAAAACTCAGAATAAATCCTGAAAGATAAGATATGAGCATAAAAGATGCTTCAGCGCAAGTGTTCATGTTACTAAAAGAGCCCAAATTTCTAAAAATATTGCGAAAAGCAACAATTTTCAGTTTTAAAGTGAATGTTTCAGGTGTATAGAAGGCATTTATTACATTTTTAGAAAATTTAATTTTTCACATTTTTCCATGAAAAGTGCCAATACCCCCCCCCTTTGGGTTCTAGGTGAAAATCTCACTCGGCACAAATCAAACAAAAATGTTTCCATGGTGTGTATTGTTGTTCATTTTCATCAAATAAAAAAAATTAAACCCAGAATAAATCCTGAAAAACAAGAAATGGGCATAAAAGATGCTTCAGCGCAAGTGTTATTCTTACTATAAGAGCCCAAATTTCTAAAAATATTGCGAAAAACCACAATCTTCTTTTTTGGAGTGAATGTTTGAGGTGTATAGAAGGCATTTATTTCATTTTTAGAAAATTTAATTTTTCACATTTTTCCATGAAAAGTGCCAATACCCCCCCTTTTGGTTCTAGGTGAACATCTCACTCGGCACAAATCAAACAAAAATGTTTCCATGGTGTGTATTGTTGTTCCTTTTCATCAAATAAACAAAATTAAACCCAGAATAAATCCTGAAAGACAAGAAATGAGCATAAAAGATGCTTAAGCGCAAGTGTTATTCCTACTATAAGAGCCCAAATTTCTAAAAATATTGCGAAAAACCACAATCGATATTTTTGAGTGAATGTTTGAGTTGTATAGAAGGCATTTATTTCATTTTTAGAAAATTTAATTTTTCTCATTTTTCCATGAAAAGTGCCAATACCCCCCCTTTTGGTTCTAGGTGAAAATCTCACTCGACACAAATCAAACAAAAATGTTTCCATGGTGTGTATGCTTGTTCATTTTCATCAAATAAACAAAATAAAACTCAGAATAAATCCTGAAAGATAAGATATGAGCATAAAAGATGCTTCAGCGCAAGTGTTCATGTTACTAAAAGAGCCCAAATTTCTAAAAATATTGCAAAAAGCAACAATTTTCAGTTTTAAAGTGAATGTTTCAGGTGTATAGAAGGCATTTATTACATTTTTAGAAAATTTAATTTTTCACATTTTTCCATGAAAAGTGCCAATACCCCCCCCCCTTTGGGTTCTAGGTGAAAATCTCACTCGGCACAAATCAAACAAAAATGTTTCCATGGTGTGTATTGTTGTTCATTTTCATCAAATAAAAAAAATTAAACCCAGAATAAATCCTGAAAAACAAGAAATGAGCATAAAAGATGCTTCAGCGCAAGTGTTATTCTTACTATAAGAGCCCAAATTTCTAAAAATATTGCGAAAAACCACAATCTTCTTTTTTGGAGTGAATGTTTGAGGTGTATAGAAGGCATTTATTTCATTTTTAGAAAATTTAATTTTTCACATTTTTCCATGAAAAGTGCCAATACCCCCCCCTTTGGGTTCTAGGTGAAAATCTCACTCGACACAAATCAAACAAAAATGTTTCCATGGTGTGTATTCTTGTTCATTTTCATCAAATTAACAAAATTAAACCCAGAATAAATCCTGAAAAACAAGAAATGAGCATAAAAGATGCTTCAGCGCAAGTGTTATTCTTACTATAAGAGCCCAAATTTCTAAAAATATTGCGAAAAACCTCAATCTTCTTTTTGGAGTGAATGTTTGAAGTGTATAGAAGGCATTTATTTCATTTTTAGAAAATTTAATTTTTCACATTTTTCCATGAAAAGTGCCAATACCCCCCCTTTGGGTTCTAGGTGAAAATCTCACTCGACCCAAATCAAAAAAATATGTTTCCATGGTGTGTATTGTTGTTCATTTTCATCAAATAAACAAAATTAAAGCCAGAATAAATCCTGAAAAACAAGAAATAAACATAAAAGATGCTTCAGCGCAAGTGTTATTCTTACTATAAGAGCCCAAATTTCTAAAAATATTGCGAAAAGCAACAATTTTCAGTTTTAGAGTGAATGTTTCAGGTGTATAGAAGGCATTTCTTACATTTTTTGAAAATTTAATTTTTCACATTTTTCCATGAAAAGTGCCAATACCCCCCCCTTTGGGTTCTAGGTGAAAATCTCACTCGACACAAATCAAACAAAAATGTTTCCTTGGTGTGTATTGTTGTTCATTTTCATCAAATAAACAAAATTAAACCCAGAATAAATCCTGAAAGACAAGAAATGAGCATAAAAGATGCTTCAGCGCAAGTGTTATTCTTACTATAAGAGCCCAAATTTCAAAAATATTGCGAAAAACCACAATCTTTATTTTAGAGTGAATGTTTGAGGTGTATAGAAGGCATTTATTTCATTTTTAGAAAATTTAATTTTTCACATTTTTCCGTGAAAATTGCCAATACCCCCCCCCCTTTGGGTTCTAGGTGAAAATCTCACTTGACACAAATCAAACAAAAATGTTTCCATGGTGTGTATTCTTGTTCATTTTCATCAAATAAACAAAATAAAACTCAGAACAAATCCTGAAAGATAAGATATGAGCATAAAAGATGCTTCAGCGCAAGTGTTCATGTTACTAAAAGAGCCCAAATTTCTAAAAATATTGCGAAAAGACGCAATTTTCAGTTTTAGAGTGAATGTTTCAGGTGTATAGAAGGCATTTATTACATTTTTAGAAAATTTAATTTTTACATTTTTCCATGAAAATTGCCAATACCCCCCCCCCTTTGGGTTCTAGGTGAAAATCTCACTCGACACACATCAAACAAAAATGTCTCCATGGTGTGTATTGTTGTTCCTTTTCATCAAATAAACAAAATTAAACCCAGAATAAATCCTGAAAGACAAGGAATGAGCATAAAAGATGCTTCAGCGCAAGTGTTATTCTTACTATAAGAGCCCAAATTTCTAAAAATATTGCGAAAAACCACAATCTATATTTTTGAGTAAATGTTTGAGTTGTATAGAAGGCATTTATTTCATTTATAGAAAATTTAATTTTTCTCATTTTTCCATGAAAAGTGCCAAGACCCCCCCTTTTGGTTCTAGGTGAAAATCTCACTCGACACAAATCAAACAAAAATGTTTCCATGGTGTGTATGCTTGTTCATTTTCATCAAATAAACAAAATAAAACTCAGAATAAATCCTGAAAGATAAGATATGAGCATAAAAGATGCTTCAGCGCAAGTGTTATTCTTACTATAAGAGCCCAAATTTCTAAAAATATTGCGAAAAACCTCAATCTTCTTTTTGGAGTGAATGTTTGAAGTGTATAGAAGGCATTTATTTCATTTTTAGAAAATTTAATTTTTCACATTTTTCCATGAAAAGTGCCAATACCCCCCCTTTGGGTTCTAGGTGAAAATCTCACTCGACCCAAATCAAAAAAATATGTTTCCATGGTGTGTATTGTTGTTCATTTTCATCAAATAAACAAAATTAAACCCAGAATAAATCCTGAAAAACAAGAAATAAACATAAAAGATGCTTCAGCGCAAGTCTTATTCTTACTATAAGAGCCCAAATTTCTAAAAATATTGCGAAAAGCAACAATTTTCAGTTTTAGAGTGAATGTTTCAGGTGTATAGAAGGCATTTCTTACATTTTTTGAAAATTTAATTTTTCACATTTTTCCATGAAAAGTGCCAAAACCCCCCCCTTTGGGTTCTAGGTGAAAATCTCACTCGACACAAATCAAACAAAAATGTTTCCTTGGTGTGTATTGTTGTTCATTTTCATCAAATAAACAAAATTAAACCCAGAATAAATCCTGAAAGACAAGAAATGAGCATAAAAGATGCTTCAGCGCAAGTGTTTTTCTTACTATAAGAGCCCAAATTTCAAAAATATTGCGAAAAACCACAATCTTTATTTTAGAGTGAATGTTTGAGGTGTATAGAAGGCATTTATTTCATTTTTAGAAAATTTAATTTTTCACATTTTTCCGTGAAAATTGCCAATACCCCCCCCCCTTTGGGTTCTAGGTGAAAATCTCACTTGACACAAATCAAACAAAAATGTTTCCATGGTGTGTATTCTTGTTCATTTTCATCAAATAAACAAAATAAAACTCAGAACAAATCCTGAAAGATAAGATATGAGCATAAAAGATGCTTCAGCGCAAGTGTTCATGTTACTAAAAGAGCCCAAATTTCTAAAAATATTGCGAAAAGACGCAATTTTCAGTTTTAGAGTGAATGTTTCAGGTGTATAGAAGGCATTTATTACATTTTTAGAAAATTTAATTTTTACATTTTTCCATGAAAATTGCCAATACCCCCCCCCCCTTTGGGTTCTAGGTGAAAATCTCACTCGACACACATCAAACAAAAATGTCTCCATGGTGTGTATTGTTGTTCCTTTTCATCAAATAAACAAAATTAAACCCAGAATAAATCCTGAAAGACAAGGAATGAGCATAAAAGATGCTTCAGCGCAAGTGTTATTCTTACTATAAGAGCCCAAATTTCTAAAAATATTGCGAAAAACCACAATCTATATTTTTGAGTAAATGTTTGAGTTGTATAGAAGGCATTTATTTCATTTATAGAAAATTTAATTTTTCTCATTTTTCCATGAAAAGTGCCAAGACCCCCCCTTTTGGTTCTAGGTGAAAATCTCACTCGACACAAATCAAACAAAAATGTTTCCATGGTGTGTATGCTTGTTCATTTTCATCAAATAAACAAAATAAAACTCAGAATAAATCCTGAAAGATAAGATATGAGCATAAAAGATGCTTCAGCGCAAGTGTTCATGTTACTAAAAGAGCCAAAATTTCTAAAAATATTGCGAAAAGCAACAATTTTCAGTTTTAAAGTGAATTTTTCAGGTGTATAGAAGGCATTTATTACATTTTTAGAAAATTTAATTTTTCACATTTTTCCATGAAAAGTGCCAATACCCCCCCCTTTGGGTTCTAGGTGAAAATCTCACTCGGCACCAATCAAACAAAAATGTTTCCATGGTGTGTATTGTTGTTCATTTTCATCAAATAAATAAAATTAAACCCAGAATAAATCCTGAAAGATAAGATATGAGCATAAAAGATGCTTCAGCGCAAGTGTTATTCTTACTATAAGAGCCCAAATTTCTAAAAATATTGCGAAAAACCACAATCTTCTATTTTGGAGTGAATGTTTGAGGTGTATAGAAGGCATTTATTTCATTTTTAGAAAATTTAATTTTTCACATTTTTCCATGAAAAGTGCCAATACCCCCCCCTTTGGGTTCTAGGTGAAAATCTCACTCGTCACAAATCAAACAAAAATGTTTCCTTGGTGTGTATTGTTGTTCATTTTCATCAAATAAACAAAATTAAACCCAGAATAAATCCTGAAAGACAAGAAATGAGCATTAAAGATGCTTCAGCGCAAGTGTTATTCTTACTATAAGAGCCCAAATTTCAAAAATATTGCGAAAAACCACAATCTTTATTTTAGAGTGAATGTTTGAGGTGTATAGAAGGCATTTATTTCATTTTTAGAAAATTTAATTTTTCACATTTTTCCGTGAAAATTGCCAATACCCCCCCCCTTTGGGTTCTAGGTGAAAATCTCACTTGACACAAATCAAACAAAAATGTTTCCATGGTGTGTATTCTTGTTCATTTTCATCAAATAAACAAAATAAAACTCAGAACAAATCCTGAAAGATAAGATATGAGCATAAAAGATGCTTCAGCGCAAGTGTTCATGTTACTAAAAGAGCCCAAATTTCTAAAAATATTGCGAAAAGCAACAATTTTCAGATTTAGAGTGAATGTTTCAGGTGTATAGAAGGCATTTATTACATTTTTAGAAAAATTAATTTTTCACATTTTTCCATGAAAAGTGCCAATACCCCCTTTGGGTTCTAGGTGAAAATCTCACTCGCCACAAATCAAACAAAAATGTTTCCATGGTGTGTATTGGTGTTTCATATTCATCAAATAAACAAAATTAAACCCAGAATAAATCCTGAAAGACAAGAAATGAGCATAAAAGATGCTTCAGCGCAAGTGTTATTCTCACTATAAGAGCCCAAATTTCTAAAAATATTGCGAAAAACCACAATCTATATTTTTGAGTGAATGTTTGAGTTGTATAGAAGGCATTTATTTCTTTTTTAGAAAATTTAATTTTTCTCATTTTTCCATGAAAAGTGCCAATACCCCCCCCTTTGGGTTCTAAGTGAAAATCTCACTCGACACAAATCAAACAAAAATGTTTCCATGGTGTGTATTGTTGTTCATTTTCATCAAATAAACAAAATTAAACCCAGAATAAATCCTGAAAAATAGGAAATGAGCATAAAAGATGCTTCAGCGCAAGTGTTATTCTTACTATAAGAGCCCAAATTTCAAAAAATATTGCGAAAAGCCACAATCTTCTTTTTTGGAGTGAATGTTTGAGGTGTATAGAAGGCATTTATTTCATTTTTAGAAAATTTAATTTTCACATTTTTCCATGAAAAGTACCAATACCCCCCCCTTTGGGTTCTAGGTGAAAATCTCACTCGACACAAATCAAACAAAAATGTTTCCATGGTGTGTATTCTTGTTCATTTTCATCAAATAAACAAAATAAAACTCAGAATAAATCCTGAAAGATAAGATATGAGCATAAAAGATGCTTCAGCGCAAGTGTTCATGTTACTAAAAGAGGCCAAATTTCTAAAAATATTGCAAAAAGCAACAATTTTCAGTTTTTGAGTGAATGTTTCAGGTGTATAGAAGGCATTTATTACATTTTTAGAAAATTTAATTTTTCACATTTTTCCATGAAAAGTGCCAATACCCCCCTTTGGGTTCTAGGTGAAAATCTCAGTCGACACAATTCAAACAAAAATGTTTCCATGGTGTGTATTGTTGTTCATTTTCATCAAATAAATAAAATAAAACTCAGAATAAATCCTGAAAGACAAGAAATGAGCATAAAAGATGCTTCAGCGCAAGTGTTTATGTTACTAAAAGAGCCCAAATTTCTAAAAATATTGCGAAAAACCATAATCTTCTGCTTTAGAGTGAATGTTTGAGGTGTATAGAAGGCATTTATTTCATTTTTAGAAAATTTAATTTTTCTCTTTTTTCCATGAAAAGTGCCAATACCACCCCCTTTGGGTTCTAGGTGAAAATCTCACTCGAAACAAATCAAACAAAAATGTTTCCATGGTGTGTAGTGTTGTTTATTTTCATCAAATAAACAAAATTAAACCCAGAATAAATCCTGAAAGACAAGAAATGAGCATAAAAGATGCTTCAGCGCAAGTGTTAGTCTTACTATAAGAGCCCAAATTTCTAAAAATATTGCGAAAAGCAACAATTTTCAGTTTTAGAGTGAATGTTTCAGGTGTATAGAAGGCATTTATTACATTTTTAGAAAAATTAATTTTTCACATTTTTCCATGAAAAGTGCCAATACCCCCTTTGGGTTCTAGGTGAAAATCTCACTCGCCACAAATCAAACAAAAATGTTTCCATGGTGTGTATTGTTGTTCATATTCATCAAATAAACAAAATTAAACCCAGAATAAATCCTGAAAGACAAGAAATGAGCATAAAAGATGCTTCAGCGCAAGTGTTATTCTCACTATAAGAGCCCAAATTTCTAAAAATATTGCGAAAAACCACAATCTATATTTTTGAGTGAATGTTTGAGTTGTATAGAAGGCATTTATTTCTTTTTTAGAAAATTTAATTTTTCTCATTTTTCCATGAAAAGTGCCAATACCCCCCCCTTTGGGTTCTAAGTGAAAATCTCACTCGACACAAATCAAACAAAAATGTTTCCATGGTGTGTATTGTTGTTCATTTTCATCAAATAAACAAAATTAAACCCAGAATAAATCCTGAAAAATAGGAAATGAGCATAAAAGATGCTTCAGCGCAAGTGTTATTCTTACTATAAGAGCCCAAATTTCAAAAAATATTGCGAAAAGCCACAATCTTCTTTTTTGGAGTGAATGTTTGAGGTGTATAGAAGGCATTTATTTCATTTTTAGAAAATTTTATTTTCACATTTTTCCATGAAAAGTGCCAATACCCCCCCCTTTGGGTTCTAGGTGAAAATCTCACTCGACACAAATCAAACAAAAATGTTTCCATGGTGTGTATTCTTGTTCATTTTCATCAAATAAACAAAATAAAACTCAGAATAAATCCTGAAAGATAAGATATGAGCATAAAAGATGTTTCAGCGCAAGTGTTCATGTTACTAAAAGAGGCCAAATTTCTAAAAATATTGCAAAAAGCAACAATTTTCAGTTTTTGAGTGAATGTTTCAGGTGTATCGAAGGCATTTATTACATTTTTAGAAAATTTAATTTTTCACATTTTTCCATGAAAAGTGCCAATACCCCCCTTTGGGTTCTAGGTGAAAATCTCAGTCGACACAATTCAAACAAAAATGTTTCCATGGTGTGTATTGTTGTTCATTTTCATCAAATAAATAAAATAAAACTCAGAATAAATCCTGAAAGACAAGAAATGAGCATAAAAGATGCTTCAGCGCAAGTGTTTATGTTACTAAAAGAGCCCAAATTTCTAAAAATATTGCGAAAAACCATAATCTTCTGCTTTAGAGTGAATGTTTGAGGTGTATAGAAGGCATTTATTTCATTTTTAGAAAATTTAATTTTTCTCTTTTTTCCATGAAAAGTGCCAATACCACCCCCTTTGGGTTCTAGGTGAAAATCTCACTCGACACAAATCAAACAAAAATGTTTCCATGGTGTGTAGTGTTGTTTATTTTCATCAAATAAACAAAATTAAACCCAGAATAAATCCAGAAAGACAAGAAATGAGCATAAAAGATGCTTCAGCGCAAGTGTTAGTCTTACTATAAGAGCCCAAATTTCTAAAAATAGTGCGAAAAACCATAGTCTTCTTTTTTGGAGTGAATATTTGAGGTGTATAGAAGGCATATATTTCATTTTTAGAAAATTTAATTTTTCACATTTTTCCATGAAAAGTGCCAATACCCCCCCCTTTGGGTTCTAGGTGAAAATCTCACTCGATACAAATCAAACAAAAATGTTTCCATGGTGTGTATTCTTGTTCATTTTCATCAAATAAACAAAATAAAACTCAGAATAAATCCTTAAAGATAAGATATGAGCATAAAAGATGCTTCAGCGTAAGTGTTCATGTTACTAAAAGAGCCCAAATTTCTAAAAATATTGCAAAAAGCAACAATTTTCAGTTTTTGAGTAAATGTTTCAGGTGTATAGAAGGCATTTATTTCATTTTTAGAATATTTAATTTTTTAAAATTTTTCCATGAAAAGTGCCAATACCCCCCTTTCGGTTCTAGGTGAAAATCTCAGTCGACACAATTCAAACAAAAATGTTTCCATGGTGTGTATTGTTGTTCATTTTCATCAAATAAATAAAATAAAACTCAGAATAAATCCTGAAAGACAAAAAATGAGCATAAAAGATGCTTCAGCGCAAGTGTTAATGTTACTAAAAGAGCCCAAATTTCTAAAAATATTGCGAAAAACCATAATCTTCTGCTTTAGAGTGAATGTTTGAGGTGTATAGAAGGCATTTATTTCATTTTTAGAAAATTTAATTTTTCTCTTTTTTCCATGAAAAGTGCCAATACCCCCCCCTTTGGGTTCTAGGTGAAAATCTCACTCGACACAAATCAAACAAAAATGTATCCATGGTGTGTATTGTTGTTCATTTTCATCAAATAAACAAAATTAAACCCAGAATAAATCCTGAAAGACAAGAAATGAGCATAAAAGATGCTTCAGCGCAAGTGTTATTCTTACTATAAGAGCCCAAATTTCTAAAAATATTGCGAAAAACCACAATCTTCTTTTTTGGAGTGAATGTTTGAGGTGTATAGAAGGCATTTATTTCATTTTTAGAAAATTTAATTTTTCACATTTTTCCATGAAAAGTGCCAATACCCCCCCCTTTGGGTTCTAGGTGAAAATCTCACTCGACACAAATCAAACAAAAATGTATCCATGGTGTGTATTGTTGTTCATTTTCATCAAATAAACAAAATTAAACCCAGAATAAATCCTGAAAGACAAGAAATGAGCATAAAAGATGCTTCAGCGCAAGTGTTAATGTTACTATAAGAGCCATATTTCTAAAAATATTGCGAAAAGCAACAATTTTCATTTTTAGAGTGAATGTTTGAGGTGTATTGAAGGCATTTATTTCATTTTTAGAAAATTTAATTTTTCACATTTTTCCATGAAAAGTGCCAATACCCCCCCTTTGGGTTCTAGGTGAAAATCTCAATCGACACAAATCAAAAAAATATGTTTCCATGGTGTGTATTGTTGTTCATTTTCATCAAATAAACAAAATTAAACCCAGAATAAATCCTGAAAAACAAGAAATGAGCATAAAAGATGCTTCAGCGCAAGTGTTATTCTTACTATAAGAGCCCAAATTTCTAAAAATATTGCGAAAAACCACAATCTTCTTTTTTGGAGTGAATGTTTGAGGTGCATAGAAGGCATTTATTACATTTTTAGAAAATTTAATTTTTCACATTTTTCCATGAAAAGTGCCAAACCCCCCCCTTTGGGTTCTAGGTGAAAATCTCACTCGACACAAATCAAACAAAAATGTTTCCATGGTGTGTATTCCTGTTCATTTTCATCAAATAAACAAAATTAAACCCAGAATAAATCCTGAAAGACAAGAAATGAGCATAAAAGATGCTTCAGCGCAAGTGTTCATGTTACTAAAAGAGCCCAAATTTCTTAAAATATTGCGAAAAGCAACAATTTTCAGTTTTAGAGTGAATGTTTCAGGTGTATAGAAGGCATTTATTACATTTTTAGAAAATTTAATTTTTCACATTTTTCCATGAAAAGTCCCAATGCCCCCCTTTGGGTTCTAGGTGAAAATCTCACTCGGCTCAAATCAAACAAAAATGTTTCCATGGTGTGTATTGTTGTTCATTTTCATCAAATAAATAAAATAAAACTCAGAATAAATCCTGAAAAACAAGAAATGAGCATAAAAGATGCTTCAGCGCAAGTGTTATTGTTACTAAAAGAGCCAAAATTTCTAAAAATTTTGCGATAAACAAGAATCTTCTATTTTAGAGTGAATGTTTGAGGTGTATAGAAGGCATTTATTTCATTTTTAGAAAATTTAATTTTTCTCATTTTTCCATGAAAAGTGCCAATACCCCCCCCTTTGGGTTCTAGGTGAAAATCTCACTCGCCACAAATCAAACAAAAATGTTTCCATGGTGTGTATTGTTGTTCATTTTCATCAAATAAACAAAATTAAACCCAGAATAAATCCTGAAAGACAAGAAATGAGCATAAAAGATGCTTCAGCGCAAGTGTTATTCTTACTATAAGAGCCCAAATTTCAAAAATATTGTGAAAAACCACAATCTTTATTTTAGAGTGAATGTTTGAGGTGTATAGAAGGCATTTATTTCATTTTTAGAAAATTTAATTTTTCACATTTTTCCGTGAAAATTGCCAATACCCCCCCCCCTTTGGGTTCTAGGTGAAAATCTCACTCGACACAAATCAAACAAAAATGTTTCCATGGTGTGTATTCTTGTTCATTTTCATCAAATAAACAAAATAAAACTCAGAACAAATCCTGAAAGATAAGATATGAGCATAAAAGATGCTTCAGCGCAAGTGTTCATGTTATTAAAAGAGCCCAAATTTCTAAAAATATTGCGAAAAGCAACAATTTTCAGTTTTAGAGTGAATGTTTCAGGTGTATAAAAGGCATTTATTACATTTTTAGAAAATTTAATTTTTCACATTTTTCCATGAAAAGTGCCAATACCCCCCCCTTTGGGTTCTAGGTGAAAATCTCACTCGGCACAAATCAAACAAAAATGTTTCCATGGTGTGTATTGTTGTTCATTTTCATCAAATAAAAAAAATTAAACCCAGAATAAATCCTGAAAAACAAGAAATGAGCATAAAAGATGCTTCAGCGCAAGTGTTATTGTTACTAAAAGAGCCAAAATTTCTAAAAATTTTGCGTTAAACAAGAATCTTCTATTTTAGAGTGAATGTTTGAGGTGTATAGAAGGCATTTATTTCATTTTTAGAAAATTTAATTTTTCTCATTTTTCCATGAAAAGTGCCAATACCCCCCCCTTTGGGTTCTAGGTGAAAATCTCACTCGGCACAAATCAAACAAAAATGTTTCCATGGTGTGTATTGTTGTTCATTTTCATCAAATAAACAAAATTAAACCCAGAATAAATCCTGAAAAACAAGAAATGAGCATAAAAGGTGCTTCAGCGCAAGTGTTATTCTTACTATAAGAGCCCAAATTTCTAAAAATATTGCGAAAAACCACAATCTTCTTTTTTGGAGTGAATGTTTGAGGTGCATAGAAGGCATTTATTACATTTTTAGAAAATTTAATTTTTCACATTTTTCCATGAAAAGTGCCAATACCCCCCCCTTTGGGTTCTAGGTGAAAATCTCACTCGCCACAAATCAAACAAAAATGTTTCCATGGTGTGTATTGTTGTTCATTTTCATCAAATAAACAAAATTAAACCCAGAATAAATCCTGAAAGACAAGAAATGAGCATAAAAGATGCTTCAGCGCAAGTGATCATGTTACTAAAAGAGCCCAAATTTCTAAAAATATTGCGAAAAGCAACAATTTTCAGTTTTAGAGTGAATGTTTCAGGTGTATAGAAGGCATTTATTACATTTTTAGAAAATTTAATTTTTCACATTTTTCCATGAAAAGTGCCAATACCCCCCCTTTGGGTTCTAGGTGAAAATCTCACTCGACACAAATCAAACAAAAATGTTTCCATGGTGTGTATTGTTGTTCATTTTCATCAAATAAACAAAATTAAACCCAGAATAAATCCTGAAAGACAAGAAATGAGCATAAAAGATGCTTCAGCGCAAGTGTTCATGTTACTAAAAGAGCCCAAATTTCTAAAAATATTGCGAAAAGCAACAATTTTCAGTTTTAGAGTGAAAGTTTCAGGTGTATAGAAGGCATTTATTACATTTTTAGAAAATTTAATTTTTCGATTTTTCCATGAAAAGTGCCAATACCCCCCCCCTTTGGGTTCTAATTGAAAATCTCACTCGACACAAATCAAACAAAAATGTTTCCATGGTGTGTATTCCTGTTCATTTTCATCAAATAAACAAAATAAAACTCAGAATAAATCCTGAAAGATAAGATATGAGCATAAAAGATGCTTCAGCGCAAGTGTTCATGTTACTAAAAGAGCCCAAATTTCTAAAAATATTGCGAAAAGCAACAATTTTCAGTTTTAGAGTGAATGTTCCAGGTGTATAGAAGGCATTTATTACATTTTTAGAAAATTTAATTTTTCACATTTTTCCATGAAAAGTGCCAATACCCCCCCCTTTGGGTTCTAGGTGAAAATCTCACTCGGCTCAAATCAAACAAAAATGTTTCCATGGTGTGTATTGTTGTTCATTTTCATCAAATAAACAAAATTAAACCCAGAATAAATCCTGAAAGACAAGAAATGAGCATAAAAGATGCTTCAGCGCAAGTGTTAATGTTACTATAAGAGCCAAATTTCTAAAAATATTGCGAAAAGCAACAATTTTCATTTTTAGAGTGAATGTTTGAGGTGTATAGAAGGTATTTATTTCATTTTTAGAAAATTTAATTTTTCACATTTTTCCATGAAAAGTGCCAATACCCCCCCTTTGGGTTCTAGGTGAAAATCTCAATCGACACAAATCAAAAAAATATGTTTCCATGGTGTGTATTGTTGTTCATTTTCATCAAATAAACAAAATTAAACCCAGAATAAATCCTGAAAAACAATAAATGAGCATAAAAGATGCTTCAGCGCAAGTGTTCATGTTACTAAAAGAGCCCAAATTTCTAAAAATATTGCGAAAAGCAACAATTTTCAGTTTTAGAGTGAATGTTTCAGGTGTATAGAAGGCATTTATTACATTTTTAGAAAATTTAATTTTTCACATTTTTCCATGAAAAGTGCCAATACCCCCCCCTTTGGGTTCTAGGTGAAAATCTCACTCGGCTCAAATCAAACAAAAATGTTTCCATGGTGTGTATTATTGTTCATTTTCATCAAATAAACAAAATTAAACCCAGAATAAATCCTGAAAGACAAGAAATGAGCATAAAAGATGCTTCAGCGCAAGTGTTAATGTTACTATAAGAGCCAAATTTCTAAAAATATTGCGAAAAGCAACAATTTTCATTTTTAGAGTGAATGTTTGAGGTGTATAGAAGGCATTTATTTCATTTTTAGAAAATTTAATTTTTCACATTTTTCCATGAAAAGTGCCAATACCCCCCCTTTGGGTTCTAGGTGAAAATCTCAATCGACCCAAATCAAAAAAATATGTTTCCATGGTGTGTATTGTTGTTCATTTTCATCAAATAAACAAAATTAAACCCAGAATAAATCCTGAAAAACAAGAAATGAGCATAAAAGATGCTTCAGCGCAAGTGTTCATGTTACTAAAAGAGCCCAAATTTCTAAAAATATTGCGAAAAGCAACAATTTTCAGTTTTAGAGTGAATGTTTCAGGTGTATAGAAGGCATTTATTTCATTTTTAGAAAATTTAATTTTTCTCATTTTTCCATGAAAAGTGCCAATACCCCCCCCCTTTGGGTTCTAGGTGAAAATCTCTCTCGGCACAAATCAAACAAAAATGTTTCCATGGTGTGTATTGTTGTTCATTTTCATCAAATAAACAAAATTAAACCCAGAATAAATCCTGAAAAACAAGAAATGAGCATAAAAGATGCTTCAGCGCAAGTGTTATTCTTACTATAAGAGCCCAAATTTCTAAAAATATTGCGAAAAACCACAATCTTCTTTTTTGGAGTGAATGTTTGAGGTGCATAGAAGGCATTTATTACATTTTTAGAAAATTTAATTTTTCACATTTTTCCATGAAAAGTGCCAAACCCCCCCCTTTGGGTTCTAGGTGAAAATCTCACTCGACACAAATCAAACAAAAATGTTTCCATGGTGTGTATTCCTGTTCATTTTCATCAAATAAAATAAATTAAACCCAGAATAAATCCTGAAAGACAAGAAATGAGCATAAAAGATGCTTCAGCGCAAGTGTTCATGTTACTAAAAGAGCCCAAATTTCTAAAAATATTGCGAAAAGCAACAATTTTCAGTTTTAGAGTGAATGTTTCAGGTGTATAGAAGGCATTTATTACATTTTTAGAAAATTTAATTTTTCACATTTTTCCATGAAAAGTCCCAATGCCCCCCTTTGGGTTCTAGGTGAAAATCTCTCTCGGCACAAATCAAACAAAAATGTTTCCATGGTGTGTATTGTTGTTCATTTTCATCAAATAAACAAAATTAAACCCAGAATAAATCCTGAAAGACAAGAAATGAGCATAAAAGATGCTTCAGCGCAAGTGATCATGTTACTAAAAGAGCCCAAATTTCAAAAAATATTGCGAAAAGGAACAATTTTCAGTTTTAGAGTGAATGTTTCAGGTGTATAGAAGGCATTTATTACATTTTTTGAAAATTTCATTTTTCACATTTTTCCATGAAAAGTGCCAATACCCCCCCTTTGGGTTCTAGGTGAAAATCTCACTCGACACAAATCAAACAAAAATGTTTCCATGGTGTGTATTGTTGTTCATTTTCATCAAATAAACAAAATTAAACCCAGAATAAATCCTGAAAGACAAGAAATGAGCATAAAAGATGCTTCAGCGCAAGTGTTCATGTTACTAAAAGAGCCCAAATTTCTAAAAATATTGCGAAAAGCAACAATTTTCAGTTTTAGAGTGAAAGTTTCAGGTGTATAGAAGGCATTTATTACATTTTTAGAAAATTTAATTTTTCGATTTTTCCATGAAAAGTGCCAATACCCCCCCCCCTTTGGGTTCTAATTGAAAATATCACTCGACACAAATCAAACAAAAATGTTTCCATGGTGTGTATTCCTGTTCATTTTCATCAAATAAACAAAATAAAACTCAGAATAAATCCTGAAAGATAAGAAATGAGCATAAAAGATGCTTCAGCGCAAGTGTTCATGTTACTAAAAGAGCCCAAATTTCTAAAAATATTGCGAAAAGCAACAATTTTCAGTTTTAGAGTGAATGTTTCAGGTGTATAGAAGGCATTTATTACATTTTTAGAAAATTTAATTTTTCACATTTTTCCATGAAAAGTGCCAATACCCCCCCCCTTTGGGTTCTAGGTGAAAATCTCACTCGCCTCAAATCAAACAAAAATGTTTCCATGGTGTGTATTGTTGTTCATTTTCATCAAATAAATAAAATAAAACTCAGAATAAATCCTGAAAAACAAGAAATGAGCATAAAAGATGCTTCAGCGCAAGTGTTTTTGTTACTAAAAGAGCCAAAATTTCTAAAAATTTTGCGATAATCAAGAATCTTCTATTTTAGAGTGAATGTTTGAGGTGTATAGAAGGCATTTATTTCATTTTTAGAAAATTTAATTTTTCTCATTTTTCCATGAAAAATGCCAATACCCCCCCCTTTGGGTTCTAGGTGAAAATCTCACTCGACACAAATCAAACAAAAATGTTACCATGGTGTGTATTTTTGTTCATTTTCATCAAATAAACAAAAAAAAACCCAGAATAAATCCTGAAGGACAAGAAATGAGCATAAAAGATGCTTCAGCGCAAGTGTTAATGTTACTAAAAGAGCCCAAATTTCTAAAAATATTGCGAAAAGCAACAATTTTCAGTTTTAGAGTGAATATTTCAGGTGTATAGAAGGCATTAATTACATTTTTAGAAAATTTAATTTTTCACATTTTTCCATGAAAAGTGCCAATACCCCCCCCTTTGGGTTCTAGGTGAAAATCTCACTCGACACAAATCAAACAAAAATGTTTCCATGGTGTGTATTGTTGTTCATTTTCATCAAATAAACAAAATTAAACCCAGAATAAATCCTGAAAGACAAGAAATGAGCATAAAAGATGCTTCAGCGCAAGTGTTAATGTTACTATAAGAGCCCAAATTTCTAAAAATATTGCGAAAAGCAACAATTTTCAGTTTTAGAGTGAATGTTTCAGGTGTATAGAAGGCATTTATTACATTTTTAGAAAATTTAATTTTTCGATTTTTCCATGAAAAGTGCCAATACCCCCCCCTTTGGGTTCTAATTGAAAATCTCACTCGACACAAATCAAACAAAAATGTTTCCATGGTGTGTATTGTTGTTCATTTTCATCAAATAAACAAAATTAAACCCAGAATAAATCCTGAAAGACAAGAAATGAGCATAAAAGATGCTTCAGCGCAAGTGTTCATGTTACTAAAAGAGCCCAAATTTCTAAAAATATTGCGAAAAGCAACAATTTTCAGTTTTAGAGTGAATGTTTCAGGTGTATAGAAGGCATTTATTACATTTTTAGAAAATTTAATTTTTCACATTTTTCCATGAAAAGTGCCAATACCCCCCCCTTTGGGTTCTAGGTGAAAATCTCACTCGACACACATCAAACAAAAATGTCTCCATGGTGTGTATTGTTGTTCATTTTCATCAAATAAACAAAATTAAACCCAGAATAAATCCTGAAAGACAAGAAATGAGCATAAAAGATGCTTCAGCGCAAGTGTTATTCTTACTATAAGAGCCCAAATTTCTAAAAATATTGCGAAAAGCAACAATTTTCAGTTTTAGAGTGAATGTTTCAGGTGTATAGAAGGCATTTATTACATTTTTAGAAAATTTAATTTTTCGATTTTTCCATGAAAAGTGCCAATACCCCCCCCTTTGGGTTCTAATTGAAAATCTCACTCGACACAAATCAAACAAAAATGTTTCCATGGTGTGTATTCCTGTTCATTTTCATCAAATAAACAAAATTAAACCCAGAATAAATCCTGAAAGACAAGAAATGAGCATAAAAGATGCTTCAGCGCAAGTGATCATGTTACTAAAAGAGCCCAAATTTCTAAAAATATTGCGAAAAGCAACAATTTTCAGTTTTAGAGTGAATGTTTCAGGTGTATAGAAGGCATTTATTACATTTTTAGAAAATTTAATTTTTCACATTTTTCCATGAAAAGTGCCAATACCCCCCCCTTTGGGTTCTAGGTGAAAATCTCACTCGGCTCAAATCAAACAAAAATGTTTCCATGGTGTGTATTGTTGTTCATTTTCATCAAATAAACAAAATTAAACCCAGAATAAATCCTGAAAGACAAGAAATGAGCATAAAAGATGCTTCAGCGCAAGTGTTAATGTTACTATAAGAGCCAAATTTCTAAAAATATTGCGAAAAGCAACAATTTTCATTTTTAGAGTGAATGTTTGAGGTGTATAGAAGGCATTTATTTCATTTTTAGAAAATTTAATTTTTCACATTTTTCCATGAAAAGTGCCAATACCCCCCCTTTGGGTTCTAGGTGAAAATCTCAATCGACCCAAATCAAAAAAATATGTTTCCATGGTGTGTATTGTTGTTCATTTTCATCAAATAAACAAAATTAAACCCAGAATAAATCCTGAAAAACAAGAAATGAGCATAAAAGATGCTTCAGCGCAAGTGTTCATGTTACTAAAAGAGCCCAAATTTCTAAAAATATTGCGAAAAGCAAAAATTTTCAGTTTTAGAGTGAATGTTTCAGGTGTATAGAAGGCATTTATTACATTTTTAGAAAATTTAATTTTTCACATTTTTCCATGAAAAGTGCCAATACCCCCCCCCTTTGGGTTCTAGGTGAAAATCTCACTCGGCTCAAATCAAACAAAAATGTTTCCATGGTTTGTATTGTTGTTCATTTTCATCAAATAAATAAAATAAAACTCAGAATAAATCCTGAAAAACAAGAAATGAGCATAAAAGATGCTTCAGCGCAAGTGTTATTGTTACTAAAAGAGCCAAAATTTCTAAAAATTTTGCGATAAACAAGAATCTTCTATTTTAGAGTGAATGTTTGAGGTGTATAGAAGGCATTTATTTCATTTTTAGAAAATTTAATTTTTCTCATTTTTCCATGAAAAGTGCCAATACCCCCCCCTTTGGGTTCTAGGTGAAAATCTCTCTCGGCACAAATCAAACAAAAATGTTTCCATGGTGTGTATTGTTGTTCATTTTCATCAAATAAACAAAATTAAACCCAGAATAAATCCTGAAAAACAAGAAATGAGCATAAAAGGTGCTTCAGCGCAAGTGTTATTCTTACTATAAGAGCCCAAATTTCTAAAAATATTGCGAAAAACCACAAACTTCTTTTTTGGAGTGAATGTTTGAGGTGCATAGAAGGCATTTATTACATTTTTAGAAAATTTAATTTTTCACATTTTTCCATGAAAAGTGCCAATACCCCCCCCTTTGGGTTCTAGGTGAAAATCTCACTCGCCACAAATCAAACAAAAATGTTTCCATGGTGTGTATTGTTGTTCATTTTCATCAAATAAACAAAATTAAACCCAGAATAAATCCTGAAAGACAAGAAATAAGCATAAAAGATGCTTCAGCGCAAGTGTTCATGTTACTAAAAGAGCCCAAATTTCTAAAAATATTGCGAAAAGCAACAATTTTCAGTTTTAGAGTGAATGTTTCAGGTGTATAGAAGGCATTTATTACATTTTTAGAAAATTTAATTTTTCACATTTTTCCATGAAAAGTGCCAATACCCCCCCCTTTGGGTTCTAATTGAAAATCTCACTCGACACAAATCAAACAAAAATGTTTCCATCGTGTGTATTCCTTTTCATTTTCATCAAATAAACAAAATAAAACTCAGAATAAATCCTGAAAGATAAGATATGAGCATAAAAGATGCTTCAGCGCAAGTGTTCATGTTACTAAAAGAGCCCAAATTTCTAAAAATATTGCGAAAAGCAACAATTTTCAGTTTTAGAGTGAATGTTTCAGGTGTATAGAAGGCATTTATTACATTTTTAGAAAATTTAATTTTTCACATTTTTCCATGAAAAGTGCCAATACCCCCCCCTTTGGGTTCTAGGTGAAAATCTCACTCGGCTCAAATCAAACAAAAATGTTTCCATGGTGTGTATTGTTGTTCATTTTCATCAAATAAATAAAATAAAACTCAGAATAAATCCTGAAAAACAAGAAGTGAGCATAAAAGATGCTTCAGCGCAAGTGTTATTGTTACTAAAAGAGCCCAAATTTCTAAAAATATTGCGATAAACAAGAATCTTCTATTTTAGAGTGAATGTTTGAGGTGTATAGAAGGCATTTATTTCATTTTTAGAAAATTTAATTTTTCTCATTTTTCCATGAAAAGTGCGTATACCCCCCCCCCTTTGGGTTCTAGGTGAAAATCTCACTCGGCACAAATCAAACAAAAATGTTTCCATGGTGTGTATTGTTGTTCATTTTCATCAAATAAACAAAATTAAACCCAGAATAAATCCTGAAAAACAAGAAATGAGCATAAAAGGTGCTTCAGCGCAAGTGTTATTCTTACTATAAGAGCCCAAATTTCTAAAAATATTGCGAAAAAACCACAATCTTCTTTTTTGGAGTGAATGTTTGAGGTGCATAGAAGGCATTTATTACATTTTTAGAAAATTTAATTTTTCACATTTTTCCATGAAAAGTGCCAATACCCCCCCCTTTGGGTTCTAGGTGAAAATCTCACTCGCCACAAATCAAACAAAAATGTTTCCATGGTGTGTATTGTTGTTCATTTTCATCAAATAAACAAAATTAAACCCAGAATAAATCCTGAAAGACAAGAAATGAGCATAAAAGATGCTTCAGCGTAAGTGATCATGTTACTAAAAGAGCCCAAATTTCTAAAAATATTGCGAAAAGCAACAATTTTCAGTTTTAGAGTGAATGTTTCAGGTGTATAGAAGGCATTTATTACATTTTTAGAAAATTTAATTTTTCACATTTTTCCATGAAAAGTGCCAATACCCCCCCCTTTGGGTTCTAGGTGAAAATCTCACTCGACACAAATCAAACAAAAATGTTTCCATGGTGTGTATTGTTGTTCATTTTCATCAAATAAACAAAATTAAACCCAGAATAAATCCTGAAAGACAAGAAATGAGCATAAAAGATGCTTCAGCGCAAGTGTTCATGTTACTAAAAGAGCCCAAATTTCTAAAAATATTGCGAAAAGCAACAATTTTCAGTTTTAGAGTGAAAGTTTCAGGTGTATAGAAGGCATTTATTACATTTTTAGAAAATTTAATTTTTCGATTTTTCCATGAAAAGTGCCAATACCCCCCCCCCTTTGGGTTCTAATTGAAAATATCACTCGACACAAATCAAACAAAAATGTTTCCATGGTGTGTATTCCTGTTCATTTTCATCAAATAAACAAAATAAAACTCAGAATAAATCCTGAAAGATAAGAAATGAGCATAAAAGATGCTTCAGCGCAAGTGTTCATGTTACTAAAAGAGCCCAAATTTCTAAAAATATTGCGAAAAGCAACAATTTTCAGTTTTAGAGTGAATGTTTCAGGTGTATAGAAGGCATTTATTACATTTTTAGAAAATTTAATTTTTCACATTTTTCCATGAAAAGTGCCAATACCCCCCCCCTTTGGGTTCTAGGTGAAAATCTCACTCGCCTCAAATCAAACAAAAATGTTTCCATGGTGTGTATTGTTGTTCATTTTCATCAAATAAATAAAATAAAACTCAGAATAAATCCTGAAAAACAAGAAATGAGCATAAAAGATGCTTCAGCGCAAGTGTTTTTGTTACTAAAAGAGCCAAAATTTCTAAAAATTTTGCGATAATCAAGAATCTTCTATTTTAGAGTGAATGTTTGAGGTGTATAGAAGGCATTTATTTCATTTTTAGAAAATTTAATTTTTCTCATTTTTCCATGAAAAATGCCAATACCCCCCCCCTTTGGGTTCTAGGTGAAAATCTCACTCGACACAAATCAAACAAAAATGTTACCATGGTGTGTATTTTTGTTTATTTTCATCAAATAAACAAAAAAAAACCCAGAATAAATCCTGAAGGACAAGAAATGAGCATAAAAGATGCTTCAGCGCAAGTGTTAATGTTACTAAAAGAGCCCAAATTTCTAAAAATATTGCGAAAAGCAACAATTTTCAGTTTTAGAGTGAATATTTCAGGTGTATAGAAGGCATTAATTACATTTTTAGAAAATTTAATTTTTCACATTTTTCCATGAAAAGTGCCAATACCCCCCCCTTTGGGTTCTAGGTGAAAATCTCACTCGACACAAATCAAACAAAAATGTTTCCATGGTGTGTATTGTTGTTCATTTTCATCAAATAAACAAAATTAAACCCAGAATAAATCCTGAAAGAAAGGAAATGAGCATAAAAGATGCTTCAGCGCAAGTGTTAATGTTACTATAAGAGCCCAAATTTCTAAAAATATTGCGAAAAGCAACAATTTTCAGTTTTAGAGTGAATGTTTCAGGTGTATAGAAGGCATTTATTACATTTTTAGAAAATTTAATTTTTCACATTTTTCCATGAAAAGTGCCAATACCACCCCCCCCCTTTGGGTTCTAGGTGAAAATCTCACTCGGCACAAATCAAACAAAAATGTTTCCATGGTGTGTATTGTTGTTCATTTTCATCAAATAAACAAAATTAAACCCAGAATAAATCCTGAAAAACAAGAAATGAGCATAAAAGATGCTTCAGCGCAAGTGTTATTCTTACTATAAGAGCCCAAATTTCTAAAAATATTGCGAAAAACCACAATCTTCTTTTTTGGAGTGAATGTTTGAGGTGCATAGAAGGCATTTATTACATTTTTAGAAAATTTAATTTTTCACATTTTCCATGAAAAGTGCCAATACCCCCCCCCTTTGGGTTCTAGGTGAAAATCTCACTCGCCACAAATCAAACAAAAATGTTTCCATGGTGTGTATTGTTGTTCATTTTCATCAAATAAACAAAATTAAACCCAGAATAAATCCTGAAAGACAAGAAATGAGCATAAAAGATGCTTCAGCGCAAGTGTTCATGTTACTAAAAGAGCCCAAATTTCTAAAAATATTGCGAAAAGCAACAATTTTCAGTTTTAGAGTGAATGTTTCAGGTGTATAGAAGGCATTTATTACATTTTTAGAAAATTTAATTTTTCACATTTTTCCATGAAAAGTGCCAATACCCCCCCCTTTGGGTTCTAGGTGAAAATCTCACTCGACACACATCAAACAAAAATGTCTCCATGGTGTGTATTGTTGTTCATTTTCATCAAATAAACAAAATTAAACCCAGAATAAATCCTGAAAGACAAGAAATGAGCATAAAAGATGCTTCAGCGCAAGTGTTATTCTTACTATAAGAGCCCAAATTTCTAAAAATATTGCGAAAAGCAACAATTTTCAGTTTTAGAGTGAATGTTTCAGGTGTATAGAAAGCATTTATTACATTTTTAGAAAATTTAATTTTTCGATTTTTCCATGAAAAGTGCCAATACCCCCCCCTTTGGGTTCTAATTGAAAATCTCACTCGACACAAATCAAACAAAAATGTTTCCATGGTGTGTATTCCTGTTCATTTTCATCAAATAAACAAAATAAAACTCAGAATAAATCCTGAAAGATAAGATATGAGCATAAAAGATGCTTCAGCGCAAGTGTTCATGTTACTAAAAGAGCCCAAATTTCTAAAAATATTGCGAAAAGCAAAAATTTTCAGTTTTAGAGTGAATGTTTCAGGTGTATAGAAGGCATTTATTACATTTTTAGAAAATTTAATTTTTCACATTTTTCCATGAAAAGTCCCAATGCCCCCCTTTGGGTTCTAGGTGAAAATCTCACTCGGCTCAAATCAAACAAAAATGTTTCCATGGTGTGTATTGTTGTTCATTTTCATCAAATAAATAAAATAAAACTCAGAATAAATCCTGAAAAACAAGAAGTGAGCATAAAAGATGCTTCAGCGCAAGTGTTATTGTTACTAAAAGAGCCCAAATTTCTAAAAATATTGCGATAAACAAGAATCTTCTATTTTAGAGTGAATGTTTGAGGTGTATAGAAGGCATTTATTTCATTTTTAGAAAATTTAATTTTTCTCATTTTTCCATGAAAAGTGCGTATACCCCCCCCCCCTTTGGGTTCTAGGTGAAAATCTCACTCGGCACAAATCAAACAAAAATGTTTCCATGGTGTGTATTGTTGTTCATTTTCATCAAATAAACAAAATTAAACCCAGAATAAATCCTGAAAAACAAGAAATGAGCATAAAAGGTGCTTCAGCGCAAGTGTTATTCTTACTATAAGAGCCCAAATTTCTAAAAATATTGCGAAAAACCACAATCTTCTTTTTTGGAGTGAATGTTTGAGGTGCATAGAAGGCATTTATTACATTTTTAGAAAATTTAATTTTTCACATTTTTCCATGAAAAGTGCCAATACCCCCCCCTTTGGGTTCTAGGTGAAAATCTCACTCGCCACAAATCAAACAAAAATGTTTCCATGGTGTGTATTGTTGTTCATTTTCATCAAATAAACAAAATTAAACCCAGAATAAATCCTGAAAGACAAGAAATGAGCATAAAAGATGCTTCAGCGTAAGTGATCATGTTACTAAAAGAGCCCAAATTTCTAAAAATATTGCGAAAAGCAACAATTTTCAGTTTTAGAGTGAATGTTTCAGGTGTATAGAAGGCATTTATTACATTTTTAGAAAATTTAATTTTTCACATTTTTCCATGAAAAGTGCCAATACCCCCCCCTTTGGGTTCTAGGTGAAAATCTCACTCGACACAAATCAAACAAAAATGTTTCCATGGTGTGTATTGTTGTTCATTTTCATCAAATAAACAAAATAAAACTCAGAATAAATCCTGAAAGATAAGATATGAGCATAAAAGATGCTTCAGCGCAAGTGTTCATGTTACTAAAAGAGCCCAAATTTCTAAAAATATTGCGAAAAGCAAAAATTTTCAGTTTTAGAGTGAATGTTTCAGGTGTATAGAAGGCATTTATTACATTTTTAGAAAATTTAATTTTTCACATTTTTCCATGAAAAGTCCCAATGCCCCCCTTTGGGTTCTAGGTGAAAATCTCACTCGGCTCAAATCAAACAAAAATGTTTCCATGGTGTGTATTGTTGTTCATTTTCATCAAATAAATAAAATAAAACTCAGAATAAATCCTGAAAAACAAGAAGTGAGCATAAAAGATGCTTCAGCGCAAGTGTTATTGTTACTAAAAGAGCCCAAATTTCTAAAAATATTGCGATAAACAAGAATCTTCTATTTTAGAGTGAATGTTTGAGGTGTATAGAAGGCATTTATTTCATTTTTAGAAAATTTAATTTTTCTCATTTTTCCATGAAAAGTGCGTATACCCCCCCCCCTTTGGGTTCTAGGTGAAAATCTCACTCGGCACAAATCAAACAAAAATGTTTCCATGGTGTGTATTGTTGTTCATTTTCATCAAATAAACAAAATTAAACCCAGAATAAATCCTGAAAAACAAGAAATGAGCATAAAAGGTGCTTCAGCGCAAGTGTTATTCTTACTATAAGAGCCCAAATTTCTAAAAATATTGCGAAAAACCACAATCTTCTTTTTTGGAGTGAATGTTTGAGGTGCATAGAAGGCATTTATTACATTTTTAGAAAATTTAATTTTTCACATTTTTCCATGAAAAGTGCCAATACCCCCCCCTTTGGGTTCTAGGTGAAAATCTCACTCGCCACAAATCAAACAAAAATGTTTCCATGGTGTGTATTGTTGTTCATTTTCATCAAATAAACAAAATTAAACCCAGAATAAATCCTGAAAGACAAGAAATGAGCATAAAAGATGCTTCAGCGTAAGTGATCATGTTACTAAAAGAGCCCAAATTTCTAAAAATATTGCGAAAAGCAACAATTTTCAGTTTTAGAGTGAATGTTTCAGGTGTATAGAAGGCATTTATTACATTTTTAGAAAATTTAATTTTTCACATTTTTCCATGAAAAGTGCCAATACCCCCCCCTTTGGGTTCTAGGTGAAAATCTCACTCGACACAAATCAAACAAAAATGTTTCCATGGTGTGTATTGTTGTTCATTTTCATCAAATAAACAAAATTAAACCCAGAATAAATCCTGAAAGACAAGAAATGAGCATAAAAGATGCTTCAGCGCAAGTGTTCATGTTACTAAAAGAGCCCAAATTTCTAAAAATATTGCGAAAAGCAACAATTTTCAGTTTTAGAGTGAAAGTTTCAGGTGTATAGAAGGCATTTATTACATTTTTAGAAAATTTAATTTTTCGATTTTTCCATGAAAAGTACCAATACCCCCCCCCCCTTTGGGTTCTAATTGAAAATATCACTCGACACAAATCAAACAAAAATGTTTCCATGGTGTGTATTCCTGTTCATTTTCATCAAATAAACAAAATAAAACTCAGAATAAATCCTGAAAGATAAGAAATGAGCATAAAAGATGCTTCAGCGCAAGTGTTCATGTTACTAAAAGAGCCCAAATTTCTAAAAATATTGCGAAAAGCAACAATTTTCAGTTTTAGAGTGAATGTTTCAGGTGTATAGAAGGCATTTATTACATTTTTAGAAAATTTAATTTTTCACATTTTTCCATGAAAAGTGCCAATACCCCCCCCCTTTGGGTTCTAGGTGAAAATCTCACTCGCCTCAAATCAAACAAAAATGTTTCCATGGTGTGTATTGTTGTTCATTTTCATCAAATAAATAAAATAAAACTCAGAATAAATCCTGAAAAACAAGAAATGAGCATAAAAGATGCTTCAGCGCAAGTGTTTTTGTTACTAAAAGAGCCAAAATTTCTAAAAATTTTGCGATAATCAAGAATCTTCTATTTTAGAGTGAATGTTTGAGGTGTATAGAAGGCATTTATTTCATTTTTAGAAAATTTAATTTTTCTCATTTTTCCATGAAAAATGCCAATACTCCCCCCCTTTGGGTTCTAGGTGAAAATCTCACTCGACACAAATCAAACAAAAATGTTACCATGGTGTGTATTTTTGTTCATTTTCATCAAATAAACAAAAAAAAACCCAGAATAAATCCTGAAGGACAAGAAATGAGCATAAAAGATGCTTCAGCGCAAGTGTTAATGTTACTAAAAGAGCCCAAATTTCTAAAAATATTGCGAAAAGCAACAATTTTCAGTTTTAGAGTGAATATTTCAGGTGTATAGAAGGCATTAATTACATTTTTAGAAAATTTAATTTTTCACATTTTTCCATGAAAAGTGCCAATACCCCCCCCTTTGGGTTCTAGGTGAAAATCTCACTCGACACAAATCAAACAAAAATGTTTCCATGGTGTGTATTGTTGTTCATTTTCATCAAATAAACAAAATTAAACCCAGAATAAATCCTGAAAGACAAGAAATGAGCATAAAAGATGCTTCAGCGCAAGTGTTAATGTTACTATAAGAGCCAAATTTCTAAAAATATTGCGAAAAGCAACAATTTTCAGTTTTAGAGTGAATGTTTCAGGTGTATAGAAGGCATTTATTACATTTTTAGAAAATTTAATTTTTCGATTTTTCCATGAAAAGTGCCAATACCCCCCCCCCCTTTGGGTTCTAATTGAAAATCTCACTCGACACAAATCAAACAAAAATGTTTCCATGGTGTGTATTCCTGTTCATTTTCATCAAATAAACAAAATAAAACTCAGAATAAATCCTGAAAGATAAGATATGAGCATAAAAGATGCTTCAGCGCAAGTGTTCATGTTACTAAAAGAGCCCAAATTTCTAAAAATATTGCAAAAAGCAACAATTTTCAGTTTTAGAGTGAATGTTTCAGGTGTATAGAAGGCATTTATTACATTTTTAGAAAATTTAATTTTTCACATTTTTCCATGAAAAGTGCCAATACCCCCCCCCCTTTGGGTTCTAGGTGAAAATCTCACTCGGCTCAAATCAAGCAAAAATGTTTCCATGGTGTGTATTGTTGTTCATTTTCATCAAATAAATAAAATAAAACTCAGAATAATTCCTGAAAAACAAGAAATGAGCATAAAAGATGCTTCAGCGCAAGTGTTATTGTTACTAAAAGAGCCAAAATTTCTAAAAATTTTGCGATAAACAAGAATCTTCTATTTTAGAGTGAATGTTTGAGGTGTATAGAAGGCATTTATTTCATTTTTAGAAAATTTAATTTTTCTCATTTTTCCATGAAAAGTGCCAATACCCCCCCCCTTTGGGTTCTAGGTGAAAATCTCACCCGGCACATATCAAACAAAAATGTTTCCATGGTGTGTATTGTTGTTCATTTTCATCAAATAAACAAAATTAAACCCAGAATAAATCCTGAAAAACAAGAAATGAGCATAAAAGGTGCTTCAGCGCAAGTGTTATTCTTACTATAAGAGCCCAAATTTCTAAAAATATTGCGAAAAACCACAAACTTCTTTTTTGGAGTGAATGTTTGAGGTGCATAGAAGGCATTTATTACATTTTTAGAAAATTTAATTTTTCACATTTTTCCATGAAAAGTGCCAATACCCCCCCCTTTGGGTTCTAGGTGAAAATCTCACTCGCCACAAATCAAACAAAAACGTTTCCATGGTGTGTATTGTTGTTCATTTTCATCAAATAAACAAAATTAAACCCAGAATAAATCCTGAAAGACAAGAAATGAGCATAAAAGATGCTTCAGCGCAAGTGATCATGTTACTAAAAGAGCCCAAATTTCTAAAAATATTGCGAAAAGCAACAATTTTCAGTTTTAGAGTGAATGTTTCAGGTGTATAGAAGGCATTTATTACATTTTAAGAAAATTTAATTTTTCACATTTTTCCATGAAAAGTGCCAATACCCCCCCCTTTGGGTTCTAGGTGAAAATCTCACTCGACACTAATCAAACAAAAATGTTTCCATGGTGAGTATTGTTGTTCATTTTCATCAAATAAACAAAATTAAACCCAGAATAAATCCTGAAAGACAAGAAATGAGCATAAAAGATGCTTCAGCGCAAGTGTTCATGTTACTAAAAGAGCCCAAATTTCTAAAAATATTGCGAAAAGCAACAATTTTCAGTTTTAGAGTGAATGTTTCAGGTGTATAGAAGGCATTTATTACATTTTTAGAAAATTTAATTTTTCACATTTTTCCATGCAAAGTGCCAATACCCCCCCCTTTGGGTTCTAGGTGAAAATCTCACTCGGCTCAAATCAAACAAAAATGTTTCCATGGTGTGTATTGTTGTTCATTTTCATCAAATAAATAAAATAAAACTCAGAATAAATCCTGAAAAACAAGAAATGAGCATAAAAGATGCTTCAGCGCAAGTGTTAATGTTACTAAAAGAGCCCAAATTTCTAAAAATATTGCGAAAAGCAACAATTTTCAGTTTTAGAGTGAATATTTCAGGTGTATAGAAAGCATTTATTACATTTTTAGAAAATTTAATTTTTCACATTTTTCCATGAAAAGTGCCAATACCCCCCCCTTTGGGTTCTAGGTGAAAATCTCACTCGACACAAATCAAACAAAAATGTTTCCATGGTGTGTATTCTTGTTCATTTTCATCAAATAAACAAAATAAAACTCAGAATAAATCCTGAAATATAAGATATGAGCATAAAAGATGCTTCAGCGCAAGTGTTCATGTTACTTAAAGAGCCCAAATTTCTAAAAATATTGCGAAAAGCAACAATTTTCAGTTTTAGAGTGAATGTTTCAGGTGTATAGAAGGCATTTATTACATTTTTAGAAAATTTAATTTTTCACATTTTTCCATGAAAAGTGCCAATACCCCCCCCTTTGGGTTCTAGGTGAAAATCTCACTCGACACAAATCAAACAAAAATGTTTCCATGGTGTGTATTGTTGTTCATTTTCATCAAATAAACAAAATAAAACCCAGAATAAATCCTGAAAAACAAGAAATGAGCATAAAAGATGCTTCAGCGCAAGTGTTTTTCTTACTATAAGAGCCCAAATTTCTAAAAATATTGCGAAAAACCACAATCTTCTTTTTTGGAGTGAATGTTTGAGGTGTATAGAAGGCATTTATTTCATTTTTAGAAAATTTAATTTTTCACATTTTTCCATGAAAAGTGCCAATACCCCCCCTTTGGGTTCTAGGTGAAAATCTCACTCGACACAAATCAAACAAAAATGTTTCCATGGTGTGTATTCTTGTTCATTTTCATCAAATAAACAAAATAAACCCAGAATAAATCCTGAAAGATAAGATATGAGCATAAAAGATGCTTCAGCGCAAGTGTTCATGTTACTAAAAGAGCCCAAATTTCTAAAAATATTGCGAAAAGCAACAATTTTCAGTTTTAGAGTGAATGTTTCAGGTGTATAGAAGGCATTTATTTCATCTTTAGAAAATTTAATTTTTCACATTTTTCACCTAGAACCCCCCCCTTTGGGTTCTAGGTGAAAATCTCACTCGACACAAATCAAACAAAAATGTTTCCATGGTGTGTATTCTTGTTCATTTTCATCAAATAAACAAAATTAAACCCAGAATAAATCCTGAAAGACAAGAAATGAGCATAAAAGATGCTTCAGCGCAAGTGTTATTCCTACTATAAGAGCCCAAATTTCTAAAAATATTGCGAAAAACCACAATCTATATTTTTGAGTGAATGTTTGAGTTGTATAGAAGGCATTTATTTCATTTTTAGAAAATTTAATTTTTCTCATTTTTCCATGAAAAGTGCCAATACCCCCCCCTTTGGGTTCTAGGTGAAAATCTCACTCGACACAAATCAAACAAAAATGTTTCGATGGTGTGTATTCTTGTTCATTTTCATCAAATAAACAAAATAAAACTCAGAATAAATCCTGAAAGATAAGATATGAGCATAAAAGATGCTTCAGCGCAAGTGTTCATGTTACTAAAAGAGCCCAAATTTCTAAAAATATTGCGAAAAGCAACAATTTTCAGTGTTAGAATTGAATGTTTCAGGGGTATAGAAGGCATTTATTACATTTTTAGAAAATTTAATTTTTCACATTTTTCCATGAAAAGTGCCAATACCTTAGCCCCCCCCTTTGGGTTCTAGGTGAAAATCTCACTCGACACAAATCAAACAAAAATGTTTCCATGTTGTGTATTCTTGTTCATTTTCATCAAATAAACAAAATTAAACCCAGAATAAATCCTGAAAAAGAAGAAATGAGCATAAAAGATGCTTCAGCGCAAGTGTTATTCTTACTATAAGAGCCATAATTTCTAAAAATATTGCGAAAAAACCACAATCTTCTTTTTGGAGTGAATGTTTGAAGTGTATAGAAGGCATTTATTTCATTTTTAGAAAATTTAATTTGTCACATTTTTCCATGAAAAGTGCCAATACCCCCCCCCTTTGGGTTCTAGGTGAAAATCTCACTCGACACAAATCAAACAAAAATGTTTCCATGGTGTGTATTCTTGTCATTTTCATCAAATAAACAAAATTAAACCCAGAATAAAATCCTGAAAAACAAGAAATGAGCATAAAAGATGCTTCAGCGCAAGTGTTATTCTTACTATAAGAGCCCAAATTTCTAAAAATATTGCGAAAAACCACAATCTTCTGTTTTAGAGTGAATATTTGAGGTGTATAGAAGGCATTTATTTCATTTTAGAAATTTTAATTTTTCACATTTCTCCATGAAAAGTGCCAATACCCCCCCCCCTTTGGGTTCTAGGTGAAAATCTCAGTCGACACAAATCAAACAAAAATGTTTCCATGGTGTGTATTGTTGTTCATTTTCATCAAATAAACAAAATTAAACCCAGAATAAATCCTGAAAGACAAAAAATGGGCATAAAAGATGCTTCAGCGCAAGTGTTCATGTTACTAAAAGAGCCCAAATTTCTAAAAATATTGCAAAAAGCAACAATTTTCAGTTTTAGAGTGAATGTTTCAGGTGTATAGAAGGCATTTATTAATTTTTAGAAAATTTAATTTTTCACATTTTTCCATGAAAAGTGCCAATACCCCCCTTTGGGTTCTAGGTGAAAATCTCAGTCGACACAATTCAAACAAAAATGTTTCCATGGTGTGTATTGTTGTTCATTTTCATCAAATAAATAAAATAAAACTCAGAATAAATCCTGAAAGACAAGAAATGAGCATAAAAGATGCTTCAGCGCAAGTGTTAATGTTACTAAAAGATCCCAAATTCCTAAAAATATTGCGAAAAACCATAATCTTCTGCTTTAGAGTGAATGTTTGAGGTGTATAGAAGGCATTTATTTCATTTTTAGAAATTTAATTTTTCTCTTTTTTCCATGAAAAGTGCCAATACCCCCTTTGGGTTCTAGGTGAAAATCTCACTCGACACAAATCAAACAAAAATGTTTCCATGGTGTGTATTGTTGTTCATTTTCATCAAATAAACAAAATTAAACCCAGAATAAATCCTGAAAAACAAGAAATGAGCATAAAAGATGCTTCAGCGCAAGTGTTATTCTTACTATAAGATCCCAAATTTCTAAAAATATTGCGAAAAACTATAGTCTTCTTTTTTGGAGTGAATATTTGAGGTGTATAGAGGCATTTATTTCATTTTTAGAAAATTTAATTTTTTCATATTTTTCCGTGAAAAGTGCCAATACCCCCCTCTTTGGGTTCTAGGTGAAAATCTTACTCGACCCAAATCAAACAAAAATGTTTCCATGGTGTGTATTGTTGCTCATTTTCATTAATTAAACAAAATTAACCCCAGAATAAAACCTGAAAAACAAGAAATGAGCATAAAAGTTGCTTCAGCGCAAGTGTTATTCTTACTATAGGAGCCCAAATTCTAAAAATATTGCGAAAAACCACAATCTTCTTTTTTGGAGTGAATGTTTGAGGTGTATAGAAGGCATTTATTTCATTTTTAGAAAATTTAATTTTACACATTTTTCCAAAAAAGTGCCAATACCCCTCCCTTTGGGTTCTAGGTGAAAATCTCACTCGACACAAATCAAACAAAAATGTTTCCATGGTGTGTATTCTTGTTCATTTTCATCAAATAAACAAAATAAAACTCAGAATAAATCCTGAAAGATAAGATATGAGCATAAAAGATGCTTCAGCGCAAGTGTTCATGTTACTAAAAGAGCCCAAATTTCTAAAAATATTGCGAAAAGCAACAATTTTCAGTTTTAGAGTGAATGTTTCAGGTGTATAGAAGGCATTTATTACATTTTTAGAATATTTAATTTTACACATTTTTCCATGAAAAGTGCCAATACCCCTCCCTTTGGGTTCTAGGTGAAAATCTCACTCGACACAAATCAAACAAAAATGTTTCCATGTTGTGTATTGTTGTTCATTTTCATCAAATAAACAAATTAAACCCAGAATAAATCCTGAAAGACAAGAAATGAGCATAAAAGATGCTTCAGCGCAAGTGTTATTCTTACTATAAGAGCCCAAATTTCTAAAAATATTGCGAAAAACCACAATCTTCTTTTTTGGAGTGAATGTTTGAGGTGTAAAGAAGGCATTTATTTCATTTTTAGAATTTAATTTTGTCACATTTTCCATGAAAAGTGCCAATACACCCCCCTTTGGGTTCTAGGTGAAAATCTCACTCGACACAAATCAAACAAAAATGATTCCATGGTGTGTATTGTTGTTCATTTTCATCAAATAAACAAAATTAAACCCAGAATAAATCCTGAAAGACAAGAAATGTGCATAAAAGATGCTTCAGCGCAAGTGTTATTCTTACTATAAGAGCCCATATTTCTAAAAATATTGCGAAAAACCACAATCTTCTGTTTTAGAGTGAATGTTTGAGGTGTATAGAAGGCATTTATTACATTTTTAGAAAATTTCATTTTTCACATTTTTCCATGAAAAGTGCCAATACCCCCCCCTTTGGGTTTCACATTTTTCCATGAAAAGTGCCTAGGTGAAAATCTCACTCGACACAAATCAAACAAAAATGTTTCCATGGTGTGTATTGTTGTTCATTTTCATCAAAGAAACAAAATTAAACCCAGAATAAATCCTGAAAGACAAGAAATGAGCATAAAAGATGCTTCAGCGCAAGTGTTAATGTTACTATAAGAGCCAAATTTCTAAAATATTGCGAAAAGCAACAATTTTCATTTTTAGAGTGAATGTTTGAGGTGTATAGAAGGCATTTATTTCATTTTTAGAAATTTAATTTTTCACATTTTTCCGTGAAAAGTGCCAATACCCCCCCCTTTGGGTTCTAGGTGAAAATCTCACTCGACACATATCAAACAAAAATGTTTCCATGGTGTGTATTGTTGTTCATTTTCATCAAATAAACAAAATTAAACCCAGAATAAATCCTGAAAAACAAGAAATGAGCATAAAAGATGCTTCAGCGCAAGTGTTATTCTTACTATAAGAGCCCAAATTTCTAAAAATATTGCGAAAAACCACAATCTTCTTTTTGGGAGTGAATGTTTGAGGTGTATAGAAGGCATTTATTTCATTTTTAGAAAATTTAATTTTACACATTTTTCCATGAAAAGTGCCAATACCCCCCCCTTTGGGTTCTAGGTGAAAATCTCACTCGGCACAAATCAAACAAAAATGTTTCCATGGTGTGTATTGTTGTTCATTTCATCAAATAAACCAAAATTAAACCCAGAATAAATCCTGAAAAACAAGAAATGAGCATAAAAGATGCTTCAGCGCAAGTGTTAATGTTACTAAAAGAGCCCAAATTTCTAAAAATATTGCGAAAAACCACAATCTTCTTTTTGGAGTGAATGTTGGAGGTGTATAGAAGGCATTTATTTCATTTTTAGAAAATTTAATTTTTCACATTTTTCCATGAAAAGTGCCAATACCCCTTTGGGTTCTAGGTGAAAATCTCACTCGACACAAATCAAACAAAAATGTTTCCATGGTGTGTATTCTTGTTCATTTTCATCAAATAATTAAATAAATCTCAGAATAAATCCTGAAAGATAAGTTATGAGCATAAAAGATGCTTCAGCGCAACTGTTCATGTTACTTAAAGAGCCCCAATTTCTAAAAATATTGCGAAAAGCAACAATTTTCAGTTTTAGAGTGAATGTTTCAGGTGTATAGAAGGCATTTATTACATTTTTAGAAAATTTAATTTTTAACATTTTTCCATGAAAAGTGCCAATACCCCCCCTTTGGTTCTAGGTGAAAATCTCACTCGACACAAATCAAACAAAAATGTTTCCATGGTGTGTATTCTTGTTCATTTTCATCAAATAAACAAAATAAAACCCAGAATAAATCCTGAAAGACAAGAAATGAGCATAAAAGGTGCTTCAGCGCAAGTGTTCATGTTACTAAAAGAGCCCAAATTTCTAAAATATTGCGAAAAGCAACAATTTTCAGTTTTAGAGTGAATGATACAGGTGTATAGAAGGCATTTATTACATTTTTAGAAAATTTCATTTTTCACATTTTTCCATGAAAAGTGCCAATACCCCCCACTTTGGGTTCTAGGTGAAAATCTCACTCGACACAAATCAAACAAAAATTTTCCATGGTGTGCATTGTTGTTCATTTTCATCAAATAAACAAAATTAAACCCAGAATAAATCCTGAAAGACAAGAAATGAGCATAAAAGATGCTTCAGCGCAAGTGTTAATGTTACTATAAGAGCCAAATTTCTAAGAATATTGCGAAAAGCAACAATTTTCATTTTTAGAGTGAATGTTTGAGGTGTATAGAAGGCATTTATTTCACTTTTAGAAAATTTAATTTTTCACATTTTTCCGTGAAAAGTGCATTACCCCCCCCCCTTTGGGTTCTAGTTGAAAATCTCACTCGGCACAAATCAAACAAAAATGTTTCCATGGTGTGTATTGTTGTTCATTTTCATCAAATAAACAAATTAAACCCAGAATAAATCCTGAAAAACAAGAAATGAGCATAAAAGGTGCTTCAGCGCAAGTGTTATTCTTACTATAAGAGCCCAAATTTCTAAAAATATAGCGAAAAACCACAATCTTCTTTTTTGGAGTGAATGTTTGAGGTGCATAGAAGGCATTTATTACATTTTTAGAAAATTTAATTTTCACATTTTTCCGTGAAAAGTGCCAATACCCCCCCCTTTGGGTTCTAGGTGAAAATCTCACTCGACACAAATCAAACAAAAATGTTTCCATGGTGTGTATTGTTGTTCATTTTCATCAAATAAACAAAATTAAACCCAGAATAAATCCTGAAAGACAAGAAATGAGCATAAAAGATGCTTCAGCGTAAGTGATCATGTTACTAAAAGAGCCCAAATTTCTAAAAATATATTGCAAAAAGCAACAATTTTCAGTTTTAGAGTGAATGTTTCAGGTGTATAGAAGGCATTTATTACATTTTTAGAAATTTAATTTTTCACATTTTTCCATGAAAAGTGCCAATACCCCCCCCTTTGGGTTCTAGGTGAAAATCTCACTCGACACAAATCAAACAAAAATGTTTCCATGGTGTGTATTGTTGTTCATTTTCATCAAATAAACAAAATTAAACCCAGAATAAATCCTGAAAGACAAGAAATGAGCATAAAAGATGCTTCAGCGCAAGTGTTCATGTTACTAAAAGAGCCAAAATTTCTAAAAATATTGCGAAAAGCAACAATTTTCAGTTTTAGAGTGAATGTTTCAGGTGTATAGAAGGCATTTATTACATTTTTAGAATATTTAATTTTTCACATTTTTCCATGAAAAGTGCCAATACCCCCCCCTTTGGGTTCTAGGTGAAAATCTCACTCGCCTCAAATCAAACAAAAATGTTTCCATGGTGTGTATTGTTGTTCATTTTCATCAAATAAATAAAATAAAACTCAGAATAAATCCTGAAAAACAAGAAATGAGCATAAAAGATGCTTCAGCGCAAGTGTTTTTGTTACTAAAAGAGCCAAAATTTCTAAAATTTTGCGATAATCAAGAATCTTCTATTTTAGAGTGAATGTTTGAGGTGTATAGAAGGCATTTATTTCATTTTTAGAAAATTTAATTTTTCTCATTTTTCCATGAAAAATGCCAATACCCCCCCCTTTGGGTTTTAGGTGAAAATCTCACTCGACACAAATCAAACAAAAATGTTACCATGGTGTGTATTTTTGTTCATTTTCATCAAATAAACAAAAAAAAACCCAGAATAAATCCTGAAGGACAAGAAATGAGCATAAAAGATGCTTCAGCGCAAGTGTTAATGTTACTAAAAGAGCCCAAATTTCTAAAAATATTGCGAAAAGCACAATTTTCAGTTTTAGAGTGAATATTTCAGGTGTATAGAAGGCATTAATTACATTTTTAGAAATTTAATATTTTTCACATTTTTCCATGAAAAGTGCCAATACCCCCCCCCTTTGGGTTCTAGGTGAAAATCTCACTCGACACAAATCAAACAAAAATGTTTCCATGGTGTGTATTGTTGTTCATTTTCATCAAATAAACAAAATTAAACCCAGAATAAATCCTGAAAGACAAGAAATGAGCATAAAAGATGCTTCAGCGCAAGTGTTAATGTTACTATAAGAGCCAAATTTCTAAAAATATTGCGAAAAGCAACAATTTTCAGTTTTAGAGTGAATGTTTCAGGTGTATAGAAGGCATTTATTACATTTTTAGAAAATTTAATTTTTCGATTTTTCCATGAAAAGTGCCAATACCCCCCCCCCTTTGGGTTCTAATTGAAAATCTCACTCGACACAAATCAAACAAAAATGTTTCCATGGTGTGTATTCCTGTTCATTTTCATCAAATAAACAAAATAAAACTCAGAATAAATCCTGAAAGATAAGATATGAGCATAAAAGATGCTTCAGCGCAAGTGTTCATGTTACTAAAAGAGCCCCAAATTTCTAAAAATATTGCAAAAAGCAACAATTTTCAGTTTTAGAGTGAATGTTTCAGGTGTATAGAAGGCATTTATTACATTTTAGAAAATTTAATTTTTCACATTTTTCCATGAAAAGTGCCAATACCCCCCCCCCTTTGGGTTCTAGGTGAAAATCTCACTCGGCTCAAATCAAACAAAAATGTTTCCATGGTGTGTATTGTTGTTCATTTTCATCAAATAAATAAAATAAAACTCAGAATAAATCCTGAAAAACAAGAAATGAGCATTAAAGATGCTTCAGCGCAAGTGTTATTGTTACTAAAAGAGCCAAAATTTCTAAAAATTTTGCGATAAACAAGAATCTTCTATTTTAGAGTGAATGTTTGAGGTGTATAGAAGGCATTTATTTCATTTTTAGAAAATTTAATTTTTCTCATTTTTCCATGAAAAGTGCCAATACCCCCCCCCTTTGGGTTCTAGGTGAAAATCTCACTCGGCACATATCAAACAAAAATGTTTCCATGGTGTGTATTGTTGTTCATTTTCATCAAATAAACAAAATTAAACCCAGAATAAATCCTGAAAAACAAGAAATGAGCATAAAAGGTGCTTCAGCGCAAGTGTTATTCTTACTATAAGAGCCCAAATTTCTAAAAATATTGCGAAAAACCACAAACTTCTTTTTTGGAGTGAATGTTTGAGGTGCATAGAAGGCATTTATTACATTTTTAGAAATTTAATTTTTCACATTTTTCCATGAAAAGTGCCAATACCCCCC